>NC_069508.1:37345813-37605813 GCF_027579735.1 Bombina bombina | reverse complement strand
TGTTGCATGCCGGCACTAGAGAGGTCAAAAAGCGAATTCTGTAACCTGAAAATACTGCAAATCAAACCGTTGGTTTAGGCAACTTGCAGCATTTAAAAAGCTAGTTTAGAGAGCTTACTTTTTAGCCTCTCAAGGGAGTGCAGGACTAAGTGCATTGCCACCAATGCGCCTACCTAGGTATGCTTTTCACCAAATAATACTGAAATCATTAAGTAAGTAAGATAATTGAAGAAAACTGAAAAGTTGTATTTCCTCACTCAGGTTAGACCCCTCTAATAGGTCAGATTTTCAGGATTACCTTGGATGAGAGCAGGTAAAATAACCATGGTTACTAATCACCTGATTATTTCTACTGTGCTCTGTTCAGATATCCTTAAACTCTCGCCCTGTTAGGGAGTCCTGTGGACTGGATTTGGAAAAACACTGCTCTATCTGAATCATGAAAGTTTAATTATAACTTTAATGTCTCTTTAAAACATTCATAATTCATATGTAATGTGCTATTACTAATTATCACATTTACCTCTTTCTCTTGATATCCTTTGCTGAAAACGAGTTCCTTTCGATTAGTGCATACTGAGGTAGGCTCAGGAGTATCTTCAAGTCTTGAGTACTATATGACAGCTGTTTGTAACAATATTATATAAATAGTGCTCAATACATGGCATGTTCCTGAGCCTACCTTTGGCCTAGATTTGGAGTTCGGAGGTAAAAGGGCTGTTAACGCTCCGCGGGCTTTTTTCTGGCCGCACCATAAAATTAACTCTGGTATCGAGAGTTCAAACAAATGCTGCGTTAGGCTCCAAAAAAGGAGCGTAGAGCATTTTTACCGCAAAAGCAACTCTCGATACCAGAGTTGCTTACGGACGCGGCCGGCCTCAAAAACGTGCTCGTGCACGATTCCCCCATAGGAAACAATGGGGCTGTTTGAGCTGAAAAAAAACCTAACACCTGCAAAAAAGCAGCGTTCAGCTCCTAACGCAGCCCCATTGTTTGCTATGGGGAAACACTTCCTACGTCTGCACCTAACACTCTAACATGTACCCCGAGTCTAAACACCCCTAACCTTACACTTATTAACCCCTAATCTGCCGCCCCCGCTATCGCTGACCCCTGCATATTATTATTAACCCCTAATCTGCCGCTCCGTAAACCGCCGCTACCTACATTATCCCTATGTACCCCTAATCTGCTGCCCCTAACACCGCCGACCCCTATATTATATTTATTAACCCCTAACCTGCCCCCCACAACGTCGCCGACACCTGCCTACACTTATTAACCCCTAATCTGCCGAGCGGACCTGAGCGCTACTATAATAAAGTTATTAACCCCTAATCCGCCTCACTAACCCTATCATAAATAGTATTAACCCCTAATCTGCCCTCCCTAACATCGCCGACACCTAACTTCAATTATTAACCCCTAATCTTCCGATCGGAGCTCACCGCTATTCTAATAAATGGATTAACCCCTAAAGCTAAGTCTAACCCTAACACTAACACCCCCCTAAGTTAAATATAATATTTATCTAACGAAATAAATTAACTCTTATTAAATAACTTATTCCTATTTAAAGCTAAATACTTACCTGTAAAATAAATCCTAATATAGCTACAATATAAATTATAATTATATTATAGCTATTTTAGGATTAATATTTATTTTACAGGCAACTTTGTAATTATTTTAACCAGGTACAATAGCTATTAAATAGTTAAGAACTATTTAATAGTTACCTAGTTAAAATAATAACAAATTTACCTGTAAAATAAATCCTAACCTAAGTTATAATTAAACCTAACACTACCCTATCAATAAAATAATTAAATAAACTACCTACAATTACCTACAATTAACCTAACACTACACTATCAATAAATTAATTAAACACAATTCCTACAAATAAATACAATTAAATAAACTAGCTAAAGTACAAAAAATAAAAAAGAACTAAGTTACAGAAAATAAAAAAATATTTACAAACATAAGAAAAATATTACAACAATTTTAAACTAATTACACCTACTCTAAGCCCCCTAATAAAATAACAAAGCCCCCCAAAATAAAAAATTCCCTACCCTATTCTAAATTAAAAAAGTTACAAGCTCTTTTACCTTACCAGCCCTGAACAGGGCCCTTTGCGGGGCATGCCCCAAGAATTTCAGCTCTTTTGCCTGTAAAAAAAAACATACAATACCCCCCCCCCCAACATTACAACCCACCACCCACATACCCCTAATCTAACCCAAACCCCCCTTAAATAAACCTAACACTAAGCCCCTGAAGATCTTCCTACCTTGTCTTCACCATCCAGGTATCACCGATCCGTCCTGGCTCCAAGATCTTCATCCAACCCAAGCGGGGGTTGGCGATCCATAATCCGGTCCAGAAGAGGCTCCAAAGTCTTCCTCCTATCCGGCAAGAAGAGGACATCCGGACCGGCAAACATCTTCTCCAAGCGGCATCTTCGATCTTCTTCCATCCGGAGCGAAGCGGCAGGATCCTGAAGACCTCCAGCGCGGAACATCCATCCGGACCGACGACTGAACGACGAATGACTGTTCCTTTAAGGGACGTCATCCAAGATGGCGTCCCTCGAATTCCGATTGGCTGATAGGATTCTATCAGCCAATCGGAATTAAGGTAGGAATTTTCTGATTGGCTGATGGAATCAGCCAATCAGAATCAAGTTCAATCCGATTGGCTGATCCAATCAGCCAATCAGATTGAGCTCGCATTCTATTGGCTGTTCCAATCAGCCAATAGAATGCGAGCTCAATCTGATTGGCTGATTGGATCGGCCAATCGGATTGAACTAGATTCTGATTGGCTGATTCCATCAGCCAATCAGAAAATTCCTACCTTAATTCCGATTGGCTGATAGAATCCTATCAGCCAATCGGAATTCGAGGGACGCCATCTTGGATGACGTCCCTTAAAGGAACAGTCATTCGTCGTTCAGTCGTCGGTCCGGATGGATGTTCCGCGCTGGAGGTCTTCAGGATCCTGCCGCTTCGCTCCGGATGGAAGAAGATCGAAGATGCCGCTTGGAGAAGATGTTTGCCGGTCCGGATGTCCTCTTCTTGCCGGATAGGAGGAAGACTTTGGAGCCTCTTCTGGACCGGATTATGGATCGCCAACCCCCGCTTGGGTTGGATGAAGATCTTGGAGCCAGGACGGATCGGTGATACCTGGATGGTGAAGACAAGGTAGGAAGATCTTCAGGGGCTTAGTGTTAGGTTTATTTAAGGGGGGTTTGGGTTAGATTAGGGGTATGTGGGTGGTGGGTTGTAATGTTGGGGGGGGGGTATTGTATGTTTTTTTTTACAGGCAAAAGAGCTGAAATTCTTGGGGCATGCCCCGCAAAGGGCCCTGTTCAGGGCTGGTAAGGTAAAAGAGCTTGTAACTTTTTTAATTTAGAATAGGGTAGGGAATTTTTTATTTTGGGGGGCTTTGTTATTTTATTAGGGGGCTTAGAGTAGGTGTAATTAGTTTAAAATTGTTGTAATATTTTTCTTATGTTTGTAAATATTTTTTTATTTTCTGTAACTTAGTTCTTTTTTATTTTTTGTACTTTAGCTAGTTTATTTAATTGTATTTATTTGTAGGAATTGTGTTTAATTAATTTATTGATAGTGTAGTGTTAGGTTAATTGTAGGTAATTGTAGGTAGTTTATTTAATTATTTTATTGATAGGGTAGTGTTAGGTTTAATTATAACTTAGGTTAGGATTTATTTTACAGGTAAATTTGTTATTATTTTAACTAGGTAACTATTAAATAGTTCTTAACTATTTAATAGCTATTGTACCTGGTTAAAATAATTACAAAGTTGCCTGTAAAATAAATATTAATCCTAAAATAGCTATAATATAATTATAATTTATATTGTAGCTATATTAGGATTTATTTTACAGGTAAGTATTTAGCTTTAAATAGGAATAAGTTATTTAATAAGAGTTAATTTATTTCGTTAGATAAAAATTATATTTAACTTAGGGGGGTGTTAGTGTTAGGGTTAGACTTAGCTTTAGGGGTAAATACATTTATTAGAATAGCGGTGAGCTCCGGTCGGCAGATTAGGGGTTAATAATTGAAGTTAGGTGTCGGCGATGTTAGGGAGGGCAGATTAGGGGTTAATACTATTTATGATAGGGTTAGTGAGGCGTATTAGGGGTTAATACATTTATTATAGTAGCGCTCAGGTCCGCTCGGCAGATTAGGGGTTAATAAGTGTAGGCAGGTGTCGGCGACGTTGAGGGGGGCAGATTAGGGGTTAATAAATATAATATAGGGGTCGGCGATGTTAGGGCAGCAGATTAGGGGTACATAGGGATAACGTAGGTGGCGGCGATTTGCGGTCGGAAGATTAGGGGTTAATTATTTTAAGTAGCTGGCGGCGACGTTGTGGGGGGCAAGTTAGGGGTTAAGAAATATAATATAGGGGTCGGCGGGGTTAGGGGCAGCAGATTAGGGGTACATAAGTATAACGTAGGTGGCGGTCGGCAGATTAGGGGTTAAAAATTTAAATTGAGTGGCGGCGATGTGGGGGGACCTCGGTTTAGGGGTACATAGGTAGTTTATGGGTGTTAGTGTACTTTAGGGTACAGTAGTTAAGAGCTTTATAAACCGGCGTTAGCCAGAAAGCTCTTAACTCCTGCTATTTTCAGGCGGCTGGAATCTTGTCGTTAGAGCTCTAACGCTCACTTCAGAAACGACTCTAAATACCAGCGTTAGAAAGATCCCATTGAAAAGATAGGCTACGCAAATGGCGTAGGGGGATCTGCGGTATAGAAAAGTCGCGGCTGAAAAGTGAGCGTTAGACCCTTTAATCACTGACTCCAAATACCAGCGGGCGGCCAAAACCAGCGTTAGGAGCCTCTAACGCTGGTTTTGACGGCTACCGCCGAACTCCAAATCTAGGCCTTAGTATGCTCTTAGGAAAACTTGAAGTAAATTGTGTGCTCTATCGGAATCATGAAAGTTTTAAGCAGAATTCTATTAATGTATTGTAAGTGTAATCAGATGACATCCCCATGCAATATATTTGAGGTAAAGCAACAAATTTACCAGAAAAATAATCTCACAAACAGATCTCATATCTTTGTTGTTTTTTAAGACTTTTCTAAGGTGTATTAAAAAATAACATCAAATAAAAATGTTAAAAACAGATTAAAGGGATAAAACAAGTCAAAATGAAGCTTGCATGATTCAAATAGAGCAGGTTATTTTAAGATCATTTTAAATTCACTTCTATTTTCAAATGTGCTTCGTTCTCTTGGTATCCCTTGTTAAAAAAATAAATATGCACATATCCTACACTAGAGGGAGCTGCTGCTAATTGGTGCCTGCACACATTTGTCTCTTGTGATTGGCTAACTAGATGTGTTCAGCTTCCTGTCAGTGGTGCAATGCTGTTCCTTCAGCAATGGATAACAAGAGAATGAAGCAAATTTGATAATAGAAGTAAATTGGAAAGTTGTTTAAAATCGTATGTTCTATCTGAATCATAAAAGAGCATTTTGGGGTTTACTTTCCCTTTAATTTACATGTTTACGTGTTATGAGTTTCACACTACAGTATTCATTCATGTTAAAGAGATATACAATTGCAGAAAGAAAATACTATTTTATAGTTACACTATTGCTTGTATATGATACATATTGTATATAGCACTACACACATACGCCTCTTGTCATTGGCTCACCAGATGTGTTCCGCTAGCTCCCAGTAGTGCATTGCAGCTCTGTAGTTGAGTTTAACTATGACTTTAACCCCTTACAGAGCAAGTAAAAATAGTATTTTTTTCATAAACAATGATACTTTAGGGCATTGTTTGTCAACCGCAGTCCTCAAATGCCCCCAATAGGCAAGGCTTTCATCATAGCTGAACCAGTGCACAGGTGAAATAATCTGCTGACCGGTGAGAGCAGGTTAGTAACAATGGTTACTGATAAGCTGATTATTTCACCTGTGCACTGGTTCAGCTGTAATGAAAACCTGGCCTGTTGGGGTAACTTGAGGACCGCGGTTGAGAAACACTGCATTAGGGTATATTTAGCGCATTCTGTTCTCACCTTCTCAGCCTCCTGCAAGTTTTCCATGACAAGGTGACAACAACCGATGTTAAAGCAGATCTTAGATTGTGGATTAGTGATGGTTGTGAAAAGTTGTAAGGCCTCAGCCCAGTCCCCTTTATCAGCCGCAGCCACCCCCTCACTCCAGTGGCGCATAATCTCTACCAAAGCCATGTGCACAACCGTACAGGATCCTGCGATATTATCCTTGTCTGTGTTCTGTTATCTTTTAGCTTGCTGATGTAGTAAGGACAAGCGTCTTCCCTTTAAGCATCACCAATAGTGAGTCTGCACAGAGATATATCTGTTAGGGCCACTGTCCTGTTCCTGTGAACAAATCCAATAGTGAGTCTGCACAGAGATATATCTGTTAGGGCCAACTGTCCTGTTCCTGTGAACAAATCCAATAGTGAGTCTGCACAGAGATATATCTGTTAGGGCCACTGTCCTGTTCCTGTGAACAAATCCAATAGTGAGTCTGCACAGAGATATATCTGTTAGGGCCACTGTCCTGTTCCTGTGAACAAATCCAATAGTGAGTCTGCACAGAGATATATCTGTTAGGGCCACTGTCCTGTTCCTGTGAACAAATCCAATAGTGAGTCTGCACAGAGATATATCTGTTAGGGCCACTGTCCTGTTCCTGTGAACAAATCCAATAGTGAGTCTGCACAGAGATATATCTGTTAGGACCACTGTCCTGTTCCTGTGAACAAATGAGGTTCCTTTCCCAACAGTAATGTTGTCACATATGTTGTTGACACAAGAGGAAGCAGTGACACACCTCACAAAAACTGTCAGACATTCTGAAACCAGTTCTCTATTACAGGACTTCCCATATTCAGTTTATTGCTCTATCACCACTAAATACTGTCACTGGGGCTTCCCTTTAAAGGACACGAAAAATATTTGCATAGTTTATAGCAACGATTAAAGGGACATAAAAGTGCAAAAAGAAAAATGCTGTAATGTGTTACAGCATGTTTGCATGGCGTTAAACACATAGTTAAAGTCAGCTTCAGAGCAGCAATGCACTACTGGAACCTAGCTGAACACATTGGGTGAGTCAATAACAAGAGGCATATATGTGCAACCACCAATAAGCAGTTAGCTCCCAGTAGTGCAGTGCTACTCCTGAGGATACCTAGGTATGCTTTTAAACAAAGATTACCAAGACAATTTGATAATAGAAGTAAAATTAAGCCTCTTAAAACTGCATACTTTACCCTAAAAGGTTAAAGGGACACTAAACCCAAATGTTTTCTTTAATGATTCAGATAGAGCATGCAATTTTAAGAAACTTTCTAATTTACTCCTATTATGAAATTTTCTTCGTTCTCTTGCTATCTTTATTTAAAAAGCAGGACTATAAAGCTTAGGAGCTGGCCCATTTTTGGTTCAGAACCTGGGTTATCCTTGCTTATTGGTGGCTAAATGTAGCCACCAATAAGCAAGCGCTATCCAAGGTGCTGAACCTAAAATTGGTGAACCTAAAATGGGCTGGCTCCCTAGCTTACATTCCTGCTTTTTAAATAAAGATAGCAAGAGAATGAATAAAATTTGATAATAGGAGTAAATTAGAAAGTTGCTTAAAATTGAATCATTAAAGAAAACATTTGGGTTTAGTGTCCCTTTAATGTTGACTTGCATGCCCCGTTAAGCACGGATTCTTATGCCTTTTTGGGTGGCTATATTTAAGATTGCACAATTATTGTGTTTTTAATACCTAATAGATCTTAAAAGGTTGTTAGGATGACATTATCCAAATTTCTGTATTTCTTAATCAGCATCCTGTAATATTTCTTTGAGTTATTGATTTATGCATGATGGGTATTTCTATTTTATCTTTCCATTAGCTGATATGTGACCCAGAGAATCTTAATAGTCTGCTGGAATTATTGCTTATAACTGTGTATAAGATATGTTTGGCCCTTTTTTCAACAAAGGTGATATATATAGGTATATATTTATACCTATATATATTATCTATTAGGGCTGTGCGATTAACCGCATATTAACCGTCGCAATTTAAAAACCGCGAGTGCATGCAATTTTTAAGCCCCTCCCAGAAGTTACATCACTCGCCCCATGTGAACAAGCTTTCGATTGCAACACATGCAGCGGCGACTGAAGAGAAGAGAAGCCGGTTTCTACGTCACAGCTGGGAGCCTGAGCCGCCTCCATTGAGATCCGACACAGAGGGAGCCGTAGAGAAGCTGGCGATATGGGAGTGCGACATGTATTAGGTGTCGGGCCGGTCTTGTACACATCTGGTAGTGCGTTTCCCCCCCATATCGCCCAGCCCTATTACCTATATATATTCATGTATATACAGTGTATATATATATATATATATATATATATATATATATATATATATATATATATATATAGGTATAGATATATATTGTACCAAAATACCATCATATATGTAGAAATATGTATTTATGAATAAATAGAACGTGTTCTACTGAGTGAAGAACATTGGAATGTGAAATATTCATAGCTTCATGTCAAGTTAGTGAACTTGAGAATATGCGATCGGGTTTGCACAGGAGTTGGGTGTTAGGTGTCCCCCCCCCCACACTTTTTTTGCTTTATTGACTTTTATGGGTAAATTGATTATTGGGTGCACGATATTCTAACTTTGGCTTTTCATGCTCATAGGGTTAGTGTGTGAGCAAAAATAGTTCACTTTCAACTCGTAATACAAGCACGACCCTGCACGCGCAAAAAACGTACTTCTAGCGGGGTTAGCGCATGAGCAGGAGTGTTTAATAGTGCTCCACTTGTAATCTGGCCCATAATTATTTTTTAAATACATGTACAAATTATTCTCAGCCTACTCTTTGCTCTGAAGACATCATTTGAGCAATGATTTATTTAGTGTTTAGCGTCCTTTTAACTGACACAGCTTTTAGTGCCACCCTTGTCACAATTCTGCTATACAAGGGGCAGCCAGGACCAGTGTTACTCTCCTTTTCACTCTTCCACACAGCACCATGCCCATTACAAGGGAAACAACACACTGGGGGAAATTAATGTTAGGGGGGTGACAGAGGGTCTGATCTTTAGAGCCAAGTTACTAAGACATGAGGTCTGATATGGCTATAGGGTGACAGAGGGTCTGATGGCTATAGGGTGACAGAGGGTTTGATATGGCTATAGGATGACAGAGGGTCTGATATGGCTATAGGGTGACAGAGGGTCTGATATGGCTATAGGATGACAGAGGGTCTGATATGGTTATAGGGTGACAGAGGGTCTGATATGGCTATAGGGTGACAGAGGGTCTGATATGGCTATAGGATGACAGAGGGTCTGATATGGTTATAGGGTGACAGAGGGTCTGATCTTTAGAGCCAGGTTACTAAGACATGAGGTCTGATATGGCTATAGGATGACAGAGGGTCTGATATGGCTATAGGATGACAGAGGGTCTGATATGGCTATAGGATGACAGAGGGTCTGATATGGTTATAGGGTGACAGAGGGTCTGATATGGCTATAGGGTGACAGAGGGTCTGATATGGCTATAGGATGACAGAGGGTCTGATATGGTTATAGGGTGACAGAGGGTCTGATCTTTAGAGCCAGGTTACTAAGACATGAGGTCTGATATGGCTATAGGATGACAGAGGGTCTGATATGGCTATAGGGTGACAGAGGGTCTGATATGGCTATAGGGTGACAGAGGGTCTGATATGGCTATAGGGTGACAGAGGGTCTGATATGGCTATAGGATGACAGAGGGTCTGATATGGTTATAGGGTGACAGAGGGTCTGATCTTTAGAGCCAGGTTACTAAGACATGAGGTCTGATATGGCTATAGGATGACAGAGGGTCTGATATGGCTATAGGATGACAGAGGGTCTGATATGGCTATAGGGTGACAGAGGGTCTGATATGGCTATAGGGTGACAGAGGGTCTGATATGGCTATAGGATGACAGAGGGTCTGATATGGCTATAGGGTGACAGAAGGTCTGATATGGCTATAGGGTGACAGAGGGTCTGATATGGCTATAGGGTGACAGAGGGTCTGATATGGCTATAGGGTGACAGAGGGTCTGATCTTTAGAGCCAGGTTACTAAGACATGAGGTCTGATATGGCTATAGGATGACAGAGGGTCTGATATGGCTATAGGATGACAGAGGGTCTGATATGGCTATAGGGTGACAGAGGGTCTGATATGGCTATAGGGTGACAGAGGGTCTGATATGGCTATAGGATGACAGAGGGTCTGATATGGCTATAGGGTGACAGAGGGTCTGATATGGCTATAGGGTGACAGAGGGTCTGATATGGCTATAGGGTGACAGAGGGTCTGATATGGCTATAGGGTGACAGAGGGTCTGATATGGCTATAGGGTGACAGAGGGTCTGATATGGCTATAGGAAGACAGAGGGTCTGATATGGCTATAGGATGACAGAGGGTCTGATATGGCTATAGGAAGACAGAGGGTCTGATATGGCTATAGGAAGACAGAGGGTCTGATGGCTATAGGGTGACAGAGGGTCTGATGGCTATAGGGTGACAGAGGGTCTGATGGCTATAGGGTGACAGAGGGTCTGATGGCTATAGGGTGACAGAGGGTCTGATATGGCTATAGGGTGGGTGACAGAGGGTCTGATATGGCTATAGGATGACAGAGGGTCTGATATGGCTATAGGGTGACAGAGGGTCTGATATGGCTATAGGGTGACAGAGGGTCTGATATGGCTATAGGGTGACAGAGGGTCTGATATGGCTATAGGGTGACAGAGGGTCTGATATGGCTATAGGAAGACAGAGGGTCTGATATGGCTATAGGATGAAAGAGGGTCTGATATGGCTATAGGGTGACAGAGGGTCTGATGGCTATAGGGTGACAGAGGGTCTGATGGCTATAGGGTGACAAAGGGTCTCATGGCTATAGGGTGACAGAGGGTATGATATGGCTATAGGGTGGGTGACAGAGGGTCTGATATGTCTATAGGATGACAGAGGGTCTGATATGGCTATAGGGTGACAGAGGGTCTGATATGGCTATAGGATGACAGATGGTCTGATATGGCTATAGGGTGGGTGACAGATGGTCTGATATGGCTATAGGGTGACAGAGGGTCTGATATGGCTATAGGGTGACAGAGGGCCTGATATGGCTATAGGGTGACAGAGGGTCTGATATGGCTATAGGGTGACAGAGGGTCTGATATGGCTATAGGGTGACAGAGGGTCTGATATGGCTATAGGATGACAGATGGTCTGATATGGCTATAGGGTGGGTGACAGAGGGTCTGATATGGCTATAGGGTGGGTGACAGAGGGTCTGATATGGCTATAGGGTGACAGAGGGTCTGATATGGCTATAGGGTGACAGAGGGTCTGATATGGCTATAGGGTGACAGAGGGTCTGATATGGCTATAGGGTGACAGATGGTCTTATATGGCTATAGGGTGACAGAGGGCCTGATATGGCTATAGGGTGACAGATGGTCTGATATGGCTATAGGGTGACAGAGGGTCTGATATGGCTATAGGGTGACAGAGGGTCTGATATGGCTATAGGATGACAGAGGGTCTGATATGGCTATAGGATGACAGAGGGTCTGATATGGCTATAGGATGACAGAGGGTCTGATATGGCTATAGGGTGACAGAGGGTCTGATATGGCTATAGGATGACAGAGGGTCTGATATGGCTATAGGGTGACAGAGGGTCTGATATGGCTATAGGGTGACAGAGGGTCTGATATGGCTATAGGGTGACAGAGGGTCTGATATGGCTATAGGCTGACATAGGGTCTGATATGGCTATAGGGTGACAGAGGGTCTGATATGGCTATAGGAAGACAGAGGGCCTGATATGGCTATAGGATGACAGAGGGTCTGATATGGCTATAGGGTGACAGAGGGTCTGATATGGCTATAGGAAGACAGAGGGCCTGATATGGCTATAGGGTGACAGAGGGTCTGATATGGCTATAGGATGACAGAGGGTCTGATATGGCTATAGGATGACAGAGGGTCTGATTTGGCTATAGGGTGACAGAGGGTCTGATATGGCTATAGGGTGACAGAGGGTCTGATATGGCTATAGGATGACAGAGGGTCTGATATGGCTATAGGGTGACAGAGGGTCTGATATGGCTATAGGGTGACAGAGGGTCTGATATGGCTATAGGATGACAGAGGGTCTGATATTGCTATAGGGTGACAGAGGGTCTGACATGGCTATAGGATGACAGAGGGTCTGATATTGCTATAGGGTGACAGAGGGTCTGATATGGCTATAGGAAGACAGAGGGTCTGATATGGCTATAGGATGAAAGAGGGTCTGATATGGCTATAGGGTGACAGAGGGTCTGATGGCTATAGGGTGACAGAGGGTCTGATGGCTATAGGGTGACAAAGGGTCTCATGGCTATAGGGTGACAGAGGGTATGATATGGCTATAGGGTGGGTGACAGAGGGTCTGATATGTCTATAGGATGACAGAGGGTCTGATATGGCTATAGGGTGACAGAGGGTCTGATATGGCTATAGGATGACAGATGGTCTGATATGGCTATAGGGTGGGTGACAGATGGTCTGATATGGCTATAGGGTGACAGAGGGTCTGATATGGCTATAGGGTGACAGAGGGCCTGATATGGCTATAGGGTGACAGAGGGTCTGATATGGCTATAGGGTGACAGAGGGTCTGATATGGCTATAGGGTGACAGAGGGTCTGATATGGCTATAGGATGACAGATGGTCTGATATGGCTATAGGGTGGGTGACAGAGGGTCTGATATGGCTATAGGGTGGGTGACAGAGGGTCTGATATGGCTATAGGGTGACAGAGGGTCTGATATGGCTATAGGGTGACAGAGGGTCTGATATGGCTATAGGGTGACAGAGGGTCTGATATGGCTATAGGGTGACAGATGGTCTTATATGGCTATAGGGTGACAGAGGGCCTGATATGGCTATAGGGTGACAGATGGTCTGATATGGCTATAGGGTGACAGAGGGTCTGATATGGCTATAGGGTGACAGAGGGTCTGATATGGCTATAGGATGACAGAGGGTCTGATATGGCTATAGGATGACAGAGGGTCTGATATGGCTATAGGATGACAGAGGGTCTGATATGGCTATAGGGTGACAGAAGGTCTGATATGGCTATAGGATGACAGAGGGTCTGATATGGCTATAGGGTGACAGAGGGTCTGATATGGCTATAGGGTGACAGAGGGTCTGATATGGCTATAGGGTGACAGAGGGTCTGATATGGCTATAGGCTGACATAGGGTCTGATATGGCTATAGGGTGACAGAGGGTCTGATATGGCTATAGGAAGACAGAGGGCCTGATATGGCTATAGGATGACAGAGGGTCTGATATGGCTATAGGGTGACAGAGGGTCTGATATGGCTATAGGAAGACAGAGGGCCTGATATGGCTATAGGGTGACAGAGGGTCTGATATGGCTATAGGATGACAGAGGGTCTGATATGGCTATAGGATGACAGAGGGTCTGATTTGGCTATAGGGTGACAGAGGGTCTGATATGGCTATAGGGTGACAGAGGGTCTGATATGGCTATAGGATGACAGAGGGTCTGATATGGCTATAGGGTGACAGAGGGTCTGATATGGCTATAGGGTGACAGAGGGTCTGATATGGCTATAGGGTGACAGAGGGTCTGATATGGCTATAGGATGACAGAGGGTCTGATATTGCTATAGGGTGACAGAGGGTCTGACATGGCTATAGGATGACAGAGGGTCTGATATTGCTATAGGGTGACAGAGGGTCTGATATGGCTATAGGGTGACAGAGGGTCTGATATGGCTATAGGTTGACAGAGGGTCTGATATGGCTATAGGGTGACAGAGGGTCTGATATGGCTATAGGTTGACAGAGGGTCTGATATGGCTATAGGGTGACAGAGGGTCTGATATGGCTATAGGATGACAGAGGGTCTGATATGGCTATAGGATGACAGAGGGTCTGATATGGCTATAGGGTGACAGAGGGTCAGATACGGCTATAGGGTGATAGAGCGTCTGATATGGCTATAGGAAGATAGAGAGTCTGATATGGCTATAGGGTGACAGATGGTCTGATATGGCTATAGGGTGACAGAGGGCCTGATATGGCTATAGGGTGACAGATGGTCTGATATGGCTATAGGGTGACAGAGGGTTTGATATGGCTATAGGGTGACAGAGGGTCTGATATGGCTATAGGGTGACAGAGGGTCTGATATGGCTATAGGATAACAGAGGGCCTGATATGGCTATAGGGTGACAGAGGGTCTGATATGGCTATAGGGTGACAGAGGGTCAGATTTGGCTATAGGATGACAGAGGGCCTGGTATGGCTATAGAGTGACAGAGGGTCTGATGGCTATAGGGTGACAGAGGGTCTGATATGGCTATAGGATGACAGAGGGTCTGATATGGCTATAGGGTGACAGAGGGTCTGATATGGCTATAGGATGACAGAGGGTCTGATATGGCTATAGGATGACAGAGGGTCTGATATGGCTATAGGGTGACAGAGGGTCAGATACGGCTATAGGGTGATAGAGCGTATGATATGGCTATAGGAAGATAGAGAGTCTGATATGGCTATAGGGTGACAGATGGTCTGATATGGCTATAGGGTGACAGAGGGCCTGATATGGCTATAGGGTGACAGATGGTCTGATATGGCTATAGGGTGACAGAGGGTTTGATATGGCTATAGGGTGACAGAGGGTCTGATATGGCTATAGGGTGACAGAGGGTCTGATATGGCTATAGGTTGACAGAGGGTCTGATATGGCTATAGGGTGACAGAGGGTCTGATATGGCTATAGGATAACAGAGGGCCTGATATGGCTATAGGGTGACAGAGGGTCTGATATGGCTATAGGGTGACAGAGGGTCTGATTTGGCTATAGGATGACAGAGGGCCTGATATGGCTATAGAGTGACAGAGGGTCTGATGGCTATAGGGTGACAGATAGTCTGATATGGCTATAGGATGACAGAGGGTCTGATATGGCTATATGGTGACAGAGGGTCTGATTTGGCTATAGGATGACAGAGGGTCTGATATGGCTATAGGATGACAGAGGGCCTGATATGGCTATAGAGTGACAGAGGGTCTGATGGCTATAGGGTGACAGATAGTCTGATATGGCTATAGGATGACAGAGGGTCTGATATGGCTATATGGTGACAGAGGGTCTGATATGGCTATAGGGTGACAGAGGGTCTGATATGGTTATAGGGTGACAGAGGGCCTGCTATGGCTATAGGATGACAGAGAGTCTGATATGGCTATAGGATGACAGAGGGTCTGATATGGCTATATGGTGACAGAGGGTCTGATATGGCTATAGGATGACAGAGGGTCTGATATGGCTATAGGATGACAGAGGGTCTGATATGGCTATAGGATGACAGAGGGCCTGATATGGCTATAGGGTGACAGAGGGTCTGATATGGCTATAGGGTGACAGAGGGTCTGATATGGCTATAGGATGACAGTGTGTCTTATATGGCTATAGGTTGACAGAGGGTCTGATATGGCTATAGGGTGACAGAGGGTCTGATATGGCTATAGGATGACAGAGGGTCTGATATGGCTATAGGTTGACAGAGGGTCTGATATGGCTATAGGATAAAAGAGGGTCTGATGTGGCTATAGGATGACAGAGAGTCTGATTTGGCTATAGGGTGACAGAGGGTCTGATATGGCTATAGGGTGACAGAGGGTCTGATGGCTATAGGATGACAGAGGGTCTGATATGGCTATAGGGTGACAGAGGGTCTTATATGGCTATAGGGTGACAGAGGGTCTGATTTGGCTATAGGGTGACAGAGGGTCTGATATGGCTATAGGAAGACAGAGGGCCTGATATGGCTATAGGGTGACAGAGGGTCTGATATGGCTATAGGATGACAGAGGGTCTGATATGGCTATAGGATGACAGAGGGTCTGATTTGGCTATAGGGTGACAGAGGGTCTGATATGGCTATAGGGTGACAGAGGGTCTGATATGGCTATAGGTTGACAGAGGGTCTGATATGGCTATAGGGTGACAGAGGGTCTGATATGGCTATAGGATAACAGAGGGCCTGATATGGCTATAGGGTGACAGAGGGTCTGATATGGCTATAGGTTGACAGAGGGTCTGATATGGCTATAGGGTGACAGAGGGTCTGATATGGCTATAGGGTGACAGAGGGTCTGATATGGCTATAGGGTGACAGAGGGTCTGATATGGCTATAGGATGACAGAGGGTCTGATATGGCTATAGGGTGACAGAGGGTCTGATTTGGTTATAGGTTGACAGAGGGTCTGTTATGGCTATAGGGTGACAGAGGGTCTGATATGGCTATAGGATGACAGAGGGCCTGATATGGCTATAGGAAGATAGAGAGTCTGATATGGCTATAGGGTGACAGAGAGTCTGATTTGGCTATAGGGTGACAGAGGGTCTGATATGGCTATAGGGTGACAGAGGGTCTGATGGCTATAGGATGACAGATGGTCTGATATGGCTATAGGATGACAGAGGGCCTGATCGGATGTGGATATGTGGCTAACATAATGGCTACAGAGCTAGGAGTCCAATGTGATGTTCAGTCTTTATAATTATTATTATATAAGTATTTGTTCTTTATTTTCAGGCTTTATACAAGATATAAGGCCCCCACAGTCATATTATTGTAATGCCCTGGCACAGCGTTCATAAAAGGTTCCCAGCCCCACTTCTACAAATCAGAACACACTATAAGCGAGTTCTGCTTGCATGTCGCTTCATGAATATATTTGAAAAGCAATCTGTTATTTAGTAAAACATATAAAAGCATTGTAATCCTTTGAGCTTCTAGCCCACAGTTACGTTGTGCACAAACATGCATTTCCTGTTAGGTTTAAATTTAAAATTAACAATTTTTACTTAACATTTTCCTGCAAAAACAGTGATCTTTAATTTTGTTTCAGTTGAATGTGCCTTAAAAACATGCATTGGGCTGGAATATCTGCTTTGTGCTTGTTATTTCTGTTTAGGAGAAAGGGGAAGATATGTTAATTATTTGGAAAGTTAGCAGCAATAACTCTAGGATGAAGAAATATTTCCTTCCCCTTCTAAGGGGACAAAAAGCAATAAGTGACATTCTGAAGTAACCAGTTACCTCTTCATATCTCCTTCCCAGTAACATTAGGAAGGAGGATGAAAATAACTGGTGAAATCATTTCAATTTAAATGCAGCTTGAGGAGCCTTAGAAAGCTTGAGGAACCTTAGACAGCTTGAGGAACCTTAGACAGCTTGAGGAACCTTAGACAGCTTGAGGAACCTTAGACAGCTTGAGGAACCTTAGACAGCTTGAGAAACCTTAGATAGCTTGAAGAACCTTAGACAGCTTGAGGAGCCTTAGACTGCTTGAGGAACCTTAGACAGCTTGAGGAACCTTAGACAGCTTGAGGAACCTTAGATAGCTAGTGGAACCTTAGACAGTTTGAGGAACCTTAGACAGGATATATACATGGCTTCAGTAAATAGATTACTCATTACATTACACCCTAATGCAGAGGATTTTTTTATAAGTGCAGAATGCAGTATCTATGTATCCTGAAAATCATTATATAGAGCAGCATGACTATTATTATTATTATTGCTTACTACTACTAGTTACCTTCGGGGGACCAAAAAAATGTTTCCACCAGGGTTCTCTGTTGAGTAGGTCTGCTATTGAGATAGCTCTTATCTAGGATTTTAGCATATCTATCAGAATTCCTGCAAAGTTCCTTGCATGGGAATGTGTTGGGTTTTAGATTTGAACCAGTTTGGACTATTTGAAAACCTATAATGACCAACTTATCTTAAAGGGACATGAAACCCCAAATCTTTCTTTCATGATTTAGGTAGAACATACAACTTTACAGTTTACTTCTATTATCAAATTTGCTTCATTCTATTGGTTATCAATTGTTGAAGGAGCAGCAATGCACTACTGGTTTCTAACTGAACACATGGGCGAGCCAATGACAATTGGTACATACATGCAGTCACCAATCAGCAGCTAGAACCTAAGTTCTTTGCTGCTCCTGAGCTTACCTAGATAAACCTTTCAGCAAAGAATAATAAGAGAAGGAAGCAAATTAAATAATAGCAGTAAATTGGAAAGTTGTTTAAAATTGTATTCTTTATCTGAATCATGAATGTCTAATTTTGACTTTACTGTCCCTTTAAGGTTTTCAAATATATTAATGGCACAATCATCTATACTGAATGAATTAGCTCTCTTGTTCTACCTTTTTGCTTTGACTATTTATCTTTTGGATTCCATAAAAAGTCTTATGTTCTTCATTTTATTTTCTAATTTAAACAATTTTTCTAATTCAACAGATTTTTATAGTTTGCAATGGCTTAGAAAACAATTCCACCCCCCTCCTCAGTTCTATTAAAGTGGAAAGGTTACAATTCTGATTCCTTACATCATGTTTGTTTTTTGCACTACTCACCCTGGAACTGAAACAAAGTTCTGCTTGTGAGCTGCAGAGAACAGTAAATGGCTGGTGAGCTGCACTTCTTACATCCCCCTAGTGAGACTTTGCCTATATGTTTAATCTCTTTGCAGGGATCACACACTTAATCCAAGATTCCATTGCTGTTGTAAACCGTGTAAGCAGGTAATAATAACAAGTATCCCTATTCAAGTCTATGGAGATGTTTTATGTTACCACCAGTTTACACAATTTACAGCTGCAATGGAAACTAAACCTTAGAGTCCTCTGGTGAGAAGTACAAAAAAACAGGATGCTCTGGTAAATTACACTACAATGCCCCTTTAAAGGGACAGTCTAGTCCAAAACAAACTCTCATTATTCAGATAGAGCATGTAATTTTAAACAATTTTCCAATTTACTTTTATCACCAATTTTGCTTTCTTCTCTTGGTATTCTTAGTTGAAAGCTAAACCTATGAGGTTCATATGCTAATTTATAAGCCCTTGAAGGCCGCCTCTTCTCTCAGGGCATTTTGACAGTTTTTTCACCACTAGATGGTGTCAGTTCATGTTTGTCATATAGATAACACTGTGCTCACGCACGTAAAGTTCCTAGGAGCCCGCACTGATTGGCTAAAATGCAAGTCTGTCAAAAGAACTGAAATAAGGGGGCAGTCTACAGAATCTTAGATTATTCTGGTGTAGACTGCCCCTTTAATTTATACATACAAACCATGGACTGCTTCTCCATTGCGCCAAAAACACTTGTTAACTACACAATGGCTAAGCATTGGTAAGTAAGCTGTTGTGCACAAGCTTGATTTACAGCTAAGCTAGTGTACGGTATGTATACACAAATCAGCTCCTGTCTAGTCACTATGGCCTAGATTTGGAGTTTTGTCGGTAAAGACCCGCGTAGCTAACGCCGGCTTTTTTCTGGCCGCACCATAAAAATAACTCTGGTATTGAGAGTCCACATAAAGGCTGCGTTAGGCTCCAAAAAAGGAGCGTAGAGCATATTTAACGCAGCTTCAACTCTCAATACCAGAGTTGCTTACGCAAGCGGCCAGCCTCAAAAACGTGCTTGTGCACGATTCTCCCATAGAAAACAATGGGAAAATACTCTAGTGACTGTGTCCGTCACTATAGTATTTGTAAAAGGCGCCTAGGATCACGGGTAAAATTCCTTAAAATATAATATAAAATGTAAAGTATATAGTGTGATGTAATATTATATTATGTTGGTAAGATGGTAATAACCCAATAGATAAAAATATAAAATTATAAAATTAAAGGATATGTATATAACAATAAGAAGAAAATATGTAAAAATATATAAACTAGTATTCAACAAACCATATATGTATAAATATACAAACTAGTAATCCAAAGGATGATGAATTGTAATAAGGCAGTCCTTTATTTTGATACTAGATTGTCCCAAAGGATGTCACTCTCATACAGTAGGCTGCTCCTCTAGAGTGTCGTGCCGTCAACACAGGTCCAGAGAATCTAAACAAATCAGAATAGAGGGCGCCACATAGTACAGATCATAAGGTAATTCAGATGTAAATACAGGAATGGTAGAAGAATCCTACTCACAAAGTGTAAAGCACAGATGTGCAATACCAGCAGTCCGGAACCACACGTCGTCCGGTAGACCAGTAGGTAGAAACGGAATCCTCGTCTCGCCAGGGAGAGTCCAGAGAAACCACAGAAGAGTTCTGTACGGTGATGGTCAGTCCCACAAGTCCTAAGGCCTGGGGAGAGAATCCAAAGCTCCAAATGGAAGGATGGTTCCCAAGTGTGGGAAATGATAGTCGGCAGCAAATAGAGGGTTAATATTCTAATTGTTAAAAATGTATTAAAATGATAAAAACAACAGCAAGGCGTTTCTCAGTGTTACACACTGTTTCATCAGGCTATATACAAACACACTCTAAGCTGCCATATTTATACCATAACAGACCAATCAGGCTGCAAGAAAAATAACACTCCCCCAACAGGTCATACCAAAATACATAGGGGTAATAAATTGGAATACAAAAATAAATATATCTTAATATAATACATAAAAAGTGTATCTAATACATAAGTGCAGTGTTTTCTCAATTGTCAGCAAATACATAATAATAAAATTATTGAAAAAAGGTGAAGAATACCCAAGAATTGCATATAAATATCAAAGACAAGAACAAATAAACCTGTGGATAAATTTCTCTCCCCCAGCAGGTCATACCAAAAGACATAGGGGTGATAGATTGGATTCCAAAAGTAAATGTATTTCAATATGATCTGCAATTCCTGGGTATTCTTCACCTTTTTTCAATAATATATTAAATGATATATTTATTTTTGTATTCCAATTTATTACCCCTATGTATTTTGGTATGACCTGTTGGGGGAGTGTCATTTTTATTGCAGCCTGATTGGTCTGTTATGGTATAAATATGGCAGCTTAGAGTGTGTTTGTATATAGCCTGATGAAACAGTGTGTAACACTGAGAAACGTGTTGCTGTTGTTTTTATCATTTTAATAATTTTTTAACAATTAGAATATTAACCCTCTATTTGCTGCCGACTATCATTTCCCACACTTGGGAACCATCCTTTCATTTGGAGCTTTGGATTCTCTCCCCAGGCCTTAGGACTTGTGGGACTGACCATCACCGTACAGAACTCTTCTGTGGTTTCTCTGGACTCTCCCTGGCGAGACGAGGATTCCGTTTCTACCTACTGGTCTACCGGACGACGTGTGGTTCCGGACTGCTGGTATTGCACATCTGTGCTTTACACTTTGTGAGTAGGATTCTTCTACCATTCCTGTATTTACATCTGAATTACCTTATGATCTGTACTATGTGGCGCCCTCTATTCTGATTTGTTTAGAAAACAATGGGGCTGTTTGAGCTGAAAAAAAACTTAACACCTGCAAAAAAGCCGCGTTCAGCTCCTAACGCAGCCCCATTGTTTGCTATGCGGAAACACTTCCTACGTATGCACCTAACACTCTAACATGTACCCCGAGTCTAAACACCCCTAACCTTACACTTATTAACCCCTAATCTGCCTCCCCCGCTATCGCTGACCCCTGCATATTATTATTAACCCCTAATCTGCCGCTCTGTAAACCGCCGCTACTTACATTATCCCTATGTACCCCTAATCTGCTGCCCTAACATCGCCGACCCCTATATTATATTTATTAACCCCTAATCTGCCCCCCACAACGTCGCCTCCACCTGCCTACACTTATTAACCCCTAATCTGCCGACCGGACCTGAGCGCTACTATAATAAAGTTATTAACCCCTAATCCGCCTCACTAACCCTATAATAAATAGTATTAACCCCTAATCTGCCCTCCCTAACATCGCCGACACCTAACTTCAATTATTAACCCCTAATCTGCCGACTGGAGCTCACCGCTATTCTAATAAATGTATTAACCCCTAAAGCTAAGTCTAACCCTAACACTAACACCCCCCTAAGTTAAATATAATTTACATCTAACGAAATGAATTATCTCTTATTAAATAAATTATTCCTATTTAAAGCTAAATACTTACCTGTAAAATAAATCCCAATATAGCTACAATATAAATTATAATTATATTATAGCTATTTTAGGATTAATATTTATTTGACAGGCAACTTTGTAATTATTTTAACCAGGTACAATAGCTATTAAATAGTTAAGAACTATTTAATAGCTACCTAGTTAAAATAATTACAAAATTACCTTTAAAATAAATCCTAACCTAAGTTACAATTAAACCTAACACTACACTATCAATAAATTAATTAAATAAAATAGCTACAATTACCTACAATTAAACCTAACACTACACTATCAATAAATAAATTAAATACAATTCCTACAAATAACTACAATGAAATAAACTAACTAAAGTACAAAAAATAAAAAAGAACTAAGTTACAAAAAATAAAAAAATATTTACAAACATAAGAAAAATATTACAACAATTTTAAACTAATTACACCTACTCTAAGCCCCCTAATAAAATAACAAAGACCCCCAAAATAAAAAATGCCCTACCCTATTCTAAATTACTAAAGTTCAAAGCTCTTTTACCTTACCAGCCCTGAACAGGGCCCTTTGCGGGGCATGCCCCAAGAAGTTCAGCTCTTTTGCCTGTAAAAAAAAAACATACAATACCCCCCCCCCAACATTACAACCCACCACCCACATACCCCTAATCTAACCCAAACCCCCCTTAAATAAACCTAACACTAAGCCCCTGAAGATCTTCCTACCTTATCTTCACCATACCAGGTTCACCGATCCGTCCTGAAGAGCTCCTCCGATGTCCTGATCCAAGCCCAAGCGGGGGGCTGAAGAGGTCCATGATCCGGCTGAAGTCTTCATCCAAGCGGGAGCTGAAGAGGTCCATGATCCGGATGAAGTCTTCATCCAAGCGGGAGCTGAAGAGGTCCATGATCCGGATGAAGTCTTCTATCAACGGCATCTTCAATCTTCTTTCTTCGGGAGCCATCATCTTCCATCCGACGCGGAACATCCTCTTCTCCCGACGCCTACTAGCCGAATGACGGTTCCTTTAAGGGACGTCATCCAAGATGGCGTCCCTCGAATTCCGATTGGCTGATAGGATTCTATCAGCCAATCGGAATTAAGGTAGGAATATTCTGATTGGCTGATGGAATCAGCCAATCAGAATCAAGTTCAATCCGATTGGCTGATCCAATCAGCCAATCAGATTGAGCTCGCATTCTATTGGCTGATCGGAACAGCCAATAGAATGCAAGCTCAATCTTATTGGCTGATTGGATCAGCCAATCGGATTGAACTTGATTCTGATTGGCTGATTCCATCAGCCAATCAGAATATTCCTACCTTAATTCCAATTGGCTGATAGAATCCTATCAGCCAATCGGAATTCGAGGGACGCCATCTTGGATGACTTCCCTTAAAGGAACCGTCATTTGGCTAGTAGGCGTCGGGAGAAGAGGATGTTCCGCGTCGGATGGAGGATGATGGCTCCCGAAGAAAGAAGATTGAAGATGCCGTTGATAGAAGACTTCATCCGGATCATGGACCTCTTCAGCTCCCGCTTGGATGAAGACTTCAGCCGGATCATGGACCTCTTCAGCCCCCCGCTTGGGCTTGGATCAGGACATCGGAGGAGCTCTTCAGGACGGATCGGTGAACCTGGTATGGTGAAGATAAGGTAGGAAGATCTTCAGGGGCTTAGTGTTAGGTTTATTTAAGGGGGGTTTGGGTTAGATTAGGGGTATGTGGGTGGTGGGTTGTAATGTTGGGGGGGGGGTATTGTATGTTTTTTTTTTTACAGGCAAAAGAGCTGAACTTCTTGGGGCATGCCCCGCAAAGGGCCCTGTTCAGGGCTGGTAAGGTAAAAGAGCTTTGAACTTTAGTAATTTAGAATAGGGTTGGGCATTTTTTATTTTGGGGGTCTTTGTTATTTTATTAGGGGGCTTAGAGTAGGTGTAATTAGTTTAAAATTGTTGTAATATTTTTCTTATGTTTGTAAATATTTTTTTATTTTTTGTAACTAAGTTCTTTTTTATTTTTTGTACTTTAGTTAGTTTATTTCATTGTAGTTATTTGTAGGAATTGTATTTAATTTATTTATTGATAGTGTAGTGTTAGGTTTAATTGTAGGTAATTGTAGGTATTTTATTTAATTAATTTAATGATAGTATAGTGTTAGGTTTAATTGTAACTTAGGTTAGGATTTATTTTACAGGTAATTTTGTAATTATTTTAACTAGGTAGCTATTAAATAGTTCTTAACTATTTAATAGCTATTGTACCTGGTTAAAATAATTACAAAGTTGCCTGTCAAATAAATATTAATCCTAAAATAGCTATAATATAATTATAATTTATATTGTAGCTATATTAGGATTTATTTTACAGGTAAGTATTTAGCTTTAAATAGGAATAATTTATTTAATAAGAGTTAATTAATTTCGTTAGATTAAAATTATATTTAACTTAGGGGGGTGTTAGTGTTAGGGTTAGACTTAGCTTTAGGGGTTAATACATTTATTAGAATAGCGGTGAGCTCTGGTCGGCAGATTAGGGGTTAATAAGTGTAGGCAGGTAGAGGCGACGTTGTGGGGGGCAGATTAGGGGTTAATAAATATAATATAGGGGTCGGCGGTGTTAGGGGCAGCAGATTAGGGGTACATAAGGATAACGTAGGTGGCGGCGCTTTGCGGTCGGCAGATTAGGGGTTAATTATTGTAGGTAGCTGGCTGCGACGTTGTGGGGGGCAGATTAGGGGTTAATAAATATAATATAGGGGTCGGCGGTGTTAGGGGCAGCAGATTAGGGGTACATAAGGATAACGTAGGTGGCGGCGCTTTGTGGTCGACAGATTAGGGGTTAATAAGTGTAGGTAGGTGGAGGCGACGTTGTGGGGGGCAGGTTAGGGGTTAATAAATATAATACAGGGGTCGGCGGTGTTAGGGGCAGCAGATTAGGGGTACATAAGTATAACGTAGGTGGCGGTCGGCAGATTAGGGGTTAAAAAAAATTAATCGAGTTGCGGCGATGTGGGGGGACCTCGGTTTAGGGGTACATAGGTAGTTTATGGGTGTTAGTGTACTTTAGAGCACAGTAGTTAAGAGCTTTATAAACCGGCGTTAGCCCAGAAAGCTCTTAACTACTGACTTTTTTCCCTTCGGCTGGAGTTTTGTCGTTAGATGTCTAACGCTCACTTCAGACACGACTCTAAATACCGGAGTTAGAAAGATCCCATTGAAAAGATAGGATACGCAATTTACGTAAGGGGATCTGCGGTATGGAAAAGTCGCGGCTGAAAAGTGAGCGTTAGACCCTATTTTGAGTGACTCCAAATACCGGAGTTAGCCTAAAACCAGCGTTAGGAGCCTCTAACGCTGGTTTTCACGGCTAACGCCAAACTCCAAATCTAGGCCTATGATTGCTACCTAGTCTAAAGGAACCTTCTGTTAACACACTTTCTTTTGTTATACTAGTATGATAAGGGTGTACAACGGAAGTACACTACCAGCATATCTGTCCCTTTAAAAGCTAATCACTCTATTTTTCCTACTCCTATATGTTTCTCTTTCTGTGCATGGCAGCTAAGAGTTAATATAAATTTAGTTTCAGAATTCATAGTGTTTGTTATAGGCAGTACTAAATAACAGGAACAAGAAGTAAGTTTTACTTGTTAGCAATAAGTTCAAGTAGCCCAGGGTGCCAGGGGAAGGTTTTATAACTTAGCATTCTGGTTTGCTGTAACGTGTTATCAATTTACATTTCATTCTCTGAATTTTATTTATGAAGTTGAACTCCTGTCAAAGCAAAAAGAACCACAACTTCCAGAATCCGTGGATGTTTGCAACATAATCCTGTATTTTGACAATCAAATGCCAGACAGAAGTAAAATGACACAATGGTCTAGCACAGTTAGAGCACATATGGGTCAAGCATAGTGACTGAGCCTTAATTCTGTAACTAGTGCTCTAATACAGATATCCTAAAAATCTGGCCTGTTGGGTTCTGAGGTCTGGAGATGAAGAACACTGCTGTGGTACAGAAATATAAAACTTGATTTTTTTAAACTAAATTATGTGTGATGTAAACAATAATGTAATTGGTGATGTCATTAATCATATAGTAGTTGTGGGATGTCATAAATATTACCCTTAAGATGTAATTTATGATGGTATGTATGATATTATACTTTCATTGTTTAATTTACCCATTTTTATGTAAGTTAGCTGTATAATTCTGGCTTTTCTATGTCTCAGAACTGCACACTGCAGACTTCTAAGGGCTAATCCTGCTACATATCTTCCCCTGTCTTTAACAGATACCAACTGCAGAACAATGCAGTTTACACTAACAATATGACTGTGTGGTTAGCCTTTATTGTCTACAGACTTGAGTCTGGATTGGCTCCTCCAAAAAAGGCAAATGGTGGGTGCAATTTGGCTATTGAAAAACTTGTGCAGCAAATAAAATAATTTGTTTTAAACATATTTATACTTGACTGATATGTTATGGCTGTCAATCATCCCGATCGGCTAAGGAGCAGCCGTCTTAAGACCACGATGCCTAAAACGATGAGCCCAATGACTTCCCTGCCTTTACTAGTTTCCTTGGGCTCAAACGCTATTATATAGTACCATGTACTTTCCATTTAAATCCATCTTCACCAGTATTTAATCCATTAGAACACACTTGTATTTTCTAATTATTTGTGGAGTTTTCTAATTCAGCATTTTTTTTACTTTTGAAAAACAATTTTAGCCATTTTCATAACAGCAACAATTATAACCAGCAGATATATTAGTTGACAATAGTCAATAGGAACAAAAATGCATTGGATTATGAACTCTAATTTCCTTTGAAAATAATGTTAAAAGGACATTCTATTGAATAAGTACAATGCTCTTTTGCATCACTTTATTCAAAGGGACAGTATACACTCATTTTCATATAACTGCATGTAATAGACACTACTATAAAGAATAATACGCACAGATACTGATATAAAAATCCAGTAAACTGTTTAAAAACTTACTTAGAAGCTTCCAGTTTAGCTCTGTTTAAAAGGCAGCTGGAACCCCCACTGCAAGTGGGAAATATCAGACACTCCCCCCTCCCCCTTCTTTTGCACTTGAAAAGACTCTTTACACAAACAGGAGCAAGCTGGAGTAGGTATGCATCGGTATTCTCCTAAAACTTTGGGGCTTGGTTAGGAGTCTGAAAATCAGAGCAATGTTATTTCAAAATAAGCAAAACTATCCATTGAGGAACACGCTAAGGATCCGGTGGGACAAGAGAAGAACAGTCTATAACCTCAGAAATTCCGGACAGACGGACGAGATCAACTCAGGGCATTGCGGTGTAAGTAGAAATGTGCACCTTTTGCCACTGAACAAAAATCCGTCTTTATAAAAGGATCTTTTCTGTTTCTTTTTTTATGCCTACAGCTCAACAAATATTCTCAGAAAACCGCCACCCAGCATTAACTTCAGCATTAACTCTTTTCTGCTTGATGGACTAATTTGCTTGTTCAAACTTTTGGCTTTTATTAACAGTTGCGATCGTCACATCTGCATATCTTTTTCTTTGGCTTCTTTAAAAAAATCAATACCATTTCTGGACTTTGACCTGATGATTTTTTAATCTCTTCTGTTTGTATATGCAATTTCTGTATTATATGCAGTTTTTTGTGTTTGCATTTCACAGCTGTGAATTATATGTTTTTGTCTTGTGTATTCTATTTAAAAAAAAAAGTTTTTCTTTTTTAAAAGATTTGTATTGTAGCTAAACATTACAACAAGAGCAAGACAAACATTCTTGTGCAGACCTTGAACATGGTTGTAGCAGTACATTCTTCAGGAAAATAATATTACATTTCTGGAATACCAGATTTCAGTCCATACAGGTCATGATTTCCTTTTACTTTCTGCTCAACATCTCTTGTAATATTTTATTTTAAATTATTTTTATTCTAGATACTACACTATTAAGATGCTATTTGCAGTAGTATTGTAGTACCTGACATATGATATATTTTTCATTTGGTATCATTTTATTCTTGTGCCCACTCTTAGATTAATATATCCCTCATTAGCGAGTTTAAGAAAAAACAGACCCACTCAATAGAGCAAGGAGCCGCATTCTGCAAAACTCAACTTCGTAGTAAAAAATCTCAGGAACACTTTGTTGTATATGCTTGGCGCTAAGATAATGTCATATAATTCTGCACTTTGTGCAGAATTATATGACATTACTTTGTAGGTTTACTGTCCCTTTAAAAAGATAGATAATCCCTTTATTACCCATTCCCCAGTTTTGCATAACCAACACTGTTACATTAATATCATTTTTACCTCTGTGATTACCTTGTATCTAAGCCTCTGCAGACTGTCCCCTTATTTCAGTTATTTTAGCAGACTTGTATTTTAGCCAATCAGTGCCCTCTCATAAGTAACTCCATGGGCATGAGCACAATGTTATCTATTTGGCTCACATGAACTAGCAGTCTCCTGTTGTGAAAAGCAAATAAAAATCATGCAAAAAGAAGCTGTTTGTAGTGGCTTAGAAACAGGCAGAAATGTAGAGGTTTAAAGCCAAGGTTATAAAGTATATTAACATAACAATGTTGGTTGTACAAAACTGGGGAATAGGTAGTAAAGGTGTTATCTATCTTTTTAAACAATAACAATTTTGTTGTTGACTGTCCCTTTAACAATGCTACTGGACATTCCTAGCACAACAGTAACACAACAGCTTTGAGATTTGTATAATGTATTCTGATATTTAATGAGACATAAAAGGGAAATTGTCAAATATTTTTAGATTATTATTGTGTGTATATAACTATTTGTTTAATCCCTGCAAAGGGATTAAACACATAGTTGTAGTCAGCTCCAGAGCAAATGCACTACTGGACCTAGCTGAACACATGTGGTGAGCCAATGACAATAGACATATGTGTGTAGCCACCAATCATGAGCTTGCTTTCAGTAGTGCTTTTCTGCCCTGAGACTATCTAGGTAGGCTTCTTAACAAAATATACCAAGCGAACAAAGTGCTTTTGGTAACAGGAGTAAATTGAAAAGTGTCTTAAAATTGCAGGCTGTGTCTGATCCATGAAAGTTTAAAATGACAGTGCATGAAATTTTAAACAACTTTCCAATTTACTTATATTATCAAATTTGTTTATTCTCTTTGTACCCTTTGTTGAAGAGTAAACCTGTTGCAGTGTTTAGCAGTCTAAGCAGCAGTGTTGTATCTATGTATAAAATTGCTATAAACTTTGTTGCAAACATTGCTGCCAGATGTCTAAAGACATGTGCAAGCTCCTGAGCTCACCTGGGATTACTCTTTAACAAAGGATACCAAAAGAACTAAGCAACATTGAAGTAAATTAAAGTGCTTTTAAAATTGTATGCTCTATCCAAACAGCTTAACTTTAATTTATACTTTTCATGTCCCTTTATTGTGAGAAGTGGTTTCCTAGATACATATTATTTCTATGCTGCTCTTACTGTTAATATTAAGTTCTTCAGGTAGGCAGACTGAGGTTTCTGTTCAAGCACCCACAGAACTGAGAGCATGTCCCCAGAAATCATAACTGTTGGTAACTATGGTTAAACCTGCTTTCTCTGGAAGATAAAATTAGTTTGAATTAAAAGAAAAATATGTTATACATCCATAACTGAAAATTATTTCCGAAGAATCTGATCTCATCCTACATACAATCTTTGTATAATATAAAAGCTTCTAAATAATAAATTAGCAGCGGAGCATAAGTACAAACTGCAGTGAGATTTCGTATCTGTAATAATGAACAAAAAAAGCCTGCAAGCTGTGCAATTTAAACTAGAGGCTACAAGCATGAAAGTGCTGGATAAATGCTTTCATACCAGCATGATCATTATGCATTGACAAAAAAAAAAAGCTATCTTAATTGTCTTGTTTCCATTTCTGGAAGTGATTGCAAAAGTTCTATAAATTCACTATGTAAAGCAATTGTCTCAAGATATTCTAAAATGTTTGTTATGTTTAGGAGAGAAATTGAAACAAACAAGAACATACAAGATCATATCAACTATTTGGTTATCGCTAGATGACATCAGGGGAAAAAAAATAAAAATCTCCAGGTCCAGTTGTAATACACCCAAGGGTTCTAAGGGAACTTAGAGGTTGATTTATCAAGCTGTGGCGGACAGGGGTGTATATACGTGCCCCAGTCCGCCGCAGCTTGCCTCTGGCAGGGTGAATTCCCCTGGCTGAATTCAGCATTGCACACGAGCGCTATTTTGCGCTTGCGTGCAATCCTGCCCCCTGCCTGCGCACGGCTAATCACGCGCGGGCTGGAGCTGTCAATTTCCCCAGTCGGACGAGACCGGGGAGATTGAAATTCGCCACCTTAGAGGTGGCGAAAGGTTAGGAAAGCAGCGGTCTGATGACCACTGCTTGTTAAATACGGTGTGCAGGTTCTCTTGTGAGAATCTGGAGTCGTAGGGGGTCAAAAGGCTTGCAAATATGCAAACAAACCTCTGCTCTTTATTTTTCAAGACTCATTATCCTCAGGCATAGTACCCAAAGACTGGTGTAAAGCTGATGTGGTGCCACATTTTTAAAAGGGAAGCAGGGCTTTTCCAGGAAGCTATAGACCAGTAAGCCTAACATCAGTAGTGGGGAAGATACTGGAAGGAATTATAAAGGATTATATTGAAGTGTATATGCAGGAAAACAAGATTATGCCACCAATCAGCAAGCGCTACCCAGGTGCTGAACTGAAAATGGGCCAGCTCCTAAGCTTACATTACTGCTATTTAAAAAAAGATACCAAGAGAATTAATATTTTTTTTTTTATAATAGGAGTAAATTAGAAAGTTGCTTAAAATTGCACACTCTACCTGAACAATGAAAGAAAAAGGGTTTTATATACCCTTATGAAAGGGACAGTCTACTCCAGAATTGTTATTGTTTAAAAAGATACATAATCCCTTTTTTACTAATCCCCAATTTTACATAACCAACACAGTTATATTAATATACTTTGTACCTCTGTGATTACCTTGTATCTAAGGCCCTGCAGACTGCACCCTTATTTCAGTTCATTTGACAGACTTGCATTTTAGCCAATCAGTGCTGACTCATAAAGAATTCCACGGGCATGAGCACAATGTTATCTATATAGCACACGTGAACTAGTGCTGTCTAGCTGTGAAAAACTGTCAAAATGCACTGAGATAAGAGGCTTTTTTCAACGGCTTAGAAATTAGCATATGAGCCTAACTAGGTTAAGCTTTCAACAAAGAATACCAAGCGAATAATAAAAGTCAATTGGAAAGTTGTTTCAAATTGCCTGCCCTATCTGAATCATGAAAGTTTAATTTTGACTAGACTGTCCATTTAACATTTAATAAGGGATTACATTTTGAGCAGGAAAGGGATGTACCCATGGACTGCTCTGAATTTGAAAAACCTGGGAAATTTAAAAAAACTAAATGATAGTTATAAATGCTTATAATATATATATATTGCTGACATAAACTACATGTACATGTATAAAAAAATACTTCCCGTTGCATTCTATACATATCATTTTATTTAAGGAAGTTACTCAGAACTAATATTTTTATTTTAAAAGAAAATTGAAAAATGTCCCAAATTCGCACAACGTGCCAAGACACTTCCCATGATCCCCTTTTATAACAAAAAAAAATCTTCCTTTAGTTTAAATATTCAGATTCTAGTTCTGGCATAACTTAAAACTTAGAACAGAGACCATGCGTGGGTTTTTCACAGCTGTTTCCCATGTGGACCAGATGTTGTTAATTAGCTCATTACTGGCCTATCGGTTATAGCGTCATTGTACAGCTTGCTTCTGATCCAGTATGTTCTCTGGATTTATCTGCCACGTGCCTAGACCTAGCCCCCCAGCTTTATCATTACCATCTGTGTACCTTGCTTTGGCTTTCCTTTGGATTTTAAGGCAAACGGTACTCAGCCTATATTTCCAGCTTAGCATAGCGTAATAAAATGTGCCAGTATAAGGTAAAATATCACACCAAACCTCAAATGGTTAGATCTCACTCAAAGGGACCAAACCTGGAAATTGCCGCAGATGGGAGCTGTCTCTTATAGAAAGTAATGCAACTCTCTTGAATGGAGAATCTGGCAATGAATGTTCTATGGAGTATGCAGTACTGATAAAAAAAATAATAATAATTTAAAGGGACAGTCAAGACCAAAAAAAACTTTCATACTTCAAATAGGGCATGCAATTTTAAACAACATTTTTCAATTTACTTTTTTCACCAAATTTTCTTTGTTCTCTTGGTATTCTTAGTTGAAAGATAAACCTAGGAGGTTCATATGCTAATTTCTTAGACCTTGAAGACTGCCTCTGCATTTGACAGTTTTTCACTACTAGAGGGCGTTAGTTCGTGTATTCCATATAGATAACATTGAGCTCATGCACATGAATTTACCGAGGAGTGAGCACTGATTGGTTAAAATGCAAGTCTATCAAAAGAACTGAAATAAGGGGGCAGTCTGCAAAGGCTTAGATACAAGGTAATCACAGAGGTAAAATGTGTATTATTATAACTGTGTTGGTTATGCAAAACTAAGGAATTGGTAATTATCTAGCTTTTAAAACAACAACAATTCTAGTGTTGACTGTCCCTTTAAATTAAAAACAAGTCAAATTATTGTGTTCTCAATGTACTTTATCTTATATTCACTTCTAGTTTCACATGCATATGTTCTCTATTTCTCTTGGGCAATAAGTGTACTGTGTATTTGAGACAAACTCAGCAGATTATTTTTAGTGGGAAACCTTCACGTGTAACATTCTTAGAGAATACAATAACATCTGTGAGATAACTTCAGGCACACCCAAGAAAGGCTCCCGTTCAGATCACTCACCAAGGCTGCAACACAAATTTTACAATAGACAAAGTATTTGGTTTGATTTTAGCGTTATATTTTGAAATTACATTGTACATTAAAGGAACAGTACACTTTAAAATAGTTTTTCCCTTAATGTATTTCCAATCACTTGTTACACCAGCTGCAGAGTAAAAAATGTATGAGAAATTGCATTTTCGGGTTTATTTGTGTATAGAAAATAACTGGTTTTGTGCGTTGAAACCACAGCCTATTAAAATGGGTTGAGCTTGTAGCTGAAATCAGATCTCTTTATTTGATCGCTTTGTGTACACACACATGCTTCCTTATCTTATTTCTGCCTGTAAATCAAATACCAGTACTTAGTACTTGATGATTAAAACTTTTTCTCGCTGAACCTCACAAGGGCTGCCAATGCCATTGTTAAATTATCATAAAAAAGGGGCAGTCCCTGCAAGTGGGGAGATGTCTCCTATTAAAAGTAATAGAGTTCGCTAGAAAGGGACACTTTGCTCCATAGAGCGAATCATGTCCGCTCAACTTTTAATAAATCTACCCCTTAGATACAAGGTAATCACAGAGGTAAAAAGTACATTAACCCTTTTCTGGTCCTATAAATGAAATAAAACCTGCAGCCGGAAGATTTTATTTAATTTTCGCGCCAAACTTTTGAATTTCTCAGCTAAATGGCAAGTCCGCGCTAGATGGCGCTATTTAGCTGTGAAACTCAAAATCTGAAATGTCGGAATATATCCGACGTTTGGCCGCATGCGGTAAAACCCTTTATCGAATATATTACGACATAGGACCTGAAAGGGTTAATATAACAGTGTTGGTTATGCAGAACTAGTGAATGTGTAATAATGGGATTAGCTATCATTTTAAACAATAAAAATTCTGGAGTAGACTGTCCCTTATTTGAAATTTCATGAGATCACAGTAAAGCAAAATGTTAAGTCAGAAGTGATGATGCTGATTTTTTTTTTTTTTTTACCATGAAAATAACAGTACAAAAGGTGTCTCAGGATCACAGAGAACTTACTCTGTTGAGCTGAAGAAAGGTAAAGGTAAAATATCTTCCTTTTCTTACATAGAAATGTTCATGTGATATTTTCTAGTCAGCTTTTTACAAATATACTGCATCACTTGGTAATTTATTTAGTATATGAGTTACATGTCCCTTTAACAAAATTGACATTGCCTGGGCAGAAATTATAAGATAACAAACTGTAAACTAGGAACAGACATGTGTCAAGGTTAGGCTTGTGCAGCCTGTCATGTGCTTGTTACAGTCTGTAATTGCACGAAAGGGGGCAAAATAAATATTGAAAGTATAATGCAAAGTGCTCTACCAGGATTTTATATTACAAGTGTTAACTGTCCTTAATGATCTATTAAAACAGTTTATTGTAAATCAGTTATCTTGTCACAGTGTGTTTACCCCATGGGTGGGCAGATAAACTAAGTGGCTTATGACACCTGTACCACAACATACCATTATGTCTCATAAAACAAAGTTATTTACCATTTCAATTGGTGAACTTTTTGGGCTTTTTTTAAGGTTGCAGACTCTTAAAGGGTCACAAAACACATTGTCATTACAGGACTTTTGTAGCATTTGGTAGACTAACATATCAGCTGAGTGTGAGATTTTTAAGAATAGATAAACACCCTTTTTGCTGCAATTATTTTTCGATGACCAAACTCCCCAACACTTTGCAGACTTGTTGCTGGAATAGACAATGTAATTTTGTTAGTAAATATTGGACTGTTTTGCAGTTCTCGTCATCTTTCACTAGTTACAGGCAGATATCTGGCAGGATTAGGCTTGTGGGGAAAGATTACATATGCAGAGCAGGCTTCAGCATAACTACTGAAACCCACGTCGCCCGTAATTTCACCTCGCACATCAGGGAATCACATAAACCCCTCCGCCAGTTCATAAAGTGCCGTAAGTCTGATAAACTAGCGATGTCCAGAAATGTGCGTAAATACAAATTTCTGGAGTCGCCAGTGACTTACGGCACGTTAGAAACTGCCGGCGCCTAAGAAAATAAAAAAAATATGTTAAATCTTCCGTGAAAGTCTAACCTGCCTCCCAAAAATAAACTCGACATGTAAAACCTCTATATCCCCTATCACCCCCATACGCCCCCTAACCTAACACCCCCTAAATTAAAAAATACTAAGTTACAATTAAAATAAAAAAAGCTAACATTAAAAACTAAAATTAAATTAATCTAAGATTACAAAAAATAAAACAGTCTAACATTACATAAAATAATAAACCAAATTATCAAAAATAAAAAAAATTAAACCTAATCCCTATGAAAATAAAAAAGCCCCCCCAAATAAAAACACCCCATAATCTAATAGTAAACTACCAATAGCCCTTAAAAGGGTCTTGTAGATGATATGTTTATATAGACCATCTGGGGATGTTTTTGTAACAATGTATAGTTTTGCTTATTTTTTAATAACATTGTGCTGATTTTCAGACTCTCGATTAAGCCCAAAGTATCAGTTGTATACTGAAGTCTACAGATTCCTGTTTGTGTAATGTTTCTTTTCATATGCAGGGAAGGGAGGGGGAAGTGTCTGCTCTTCCTGCCCCTTCCTTCCTAACCTCATTAACAGAGCTAAATTTGGAGCTAAGTATGTTTTTAAAAGGTTTTATACTGGATTTTTAAATCAGTATCTGTGCATATTCTTCTTTATAATATTGTCTATTACATGCAGTTATAAGAAAATTGGTGTATAATGTCCCTTAAATAAGACTACAGGACCTGATCAGATCCCAATTACATTTTATAGGATGTTGACATTTCGGGCCTATTTTAGCCCTTCTTCATGCATGATTAAGGGCTAAGATAGGCCCAAAACGTTGTTGTTATTTGTTGGACCCATGATGGAATAATAAAGGTAATTTTATATGAGGAGTTGGAGGACTGTTTGTTCTTTATATAGCTGTTTGAGATTTGGCAAGCCTCTTCCGTGTGCTTCCATAACAAGTGCTGTCTCCATTTCTGCCTTTGTGAGAGCAGAGTTGGTACCATTGTTGACATGTCTTTTCAATGACTATTTTATCAAAATTAAGCCTATATCTACAGATTTTACTAGGGCTTTAACTACCCTTATTCTAAAAAAAAAGAAGAGACCCTGAAAATTCAGATTCCTAAGGACCTATCTCTTTATTAAATGCTGATTATAAAATATTAATAATTATTGATAATAAAATATTGGCCAGCATCATAACAAACCGCCTAAAAAAATCTGAATGATATAATTCATATAGATCAAGTAGGATTTATGTCTTGTAGAACATCTACTTAAAATTTTAGAAAAGTCTGTCTAGTAGAGACGTGCGTTCTGCAGTTTCATTCACTGCTAAATGCGGAAGGCGGTGACTGCTCTGCTCACGGCATCGTCTCTTTTCTGAGCCAGATTTATTCTTGTGAAAACACAACACACTAAGATCTTGATTCAGTTTGTTGGACTTCCACGAGAATAAATCCAGCTCCGAATAGAGACAATGCCGCTAGTGACCGCCTTCTTCTGCATTCGGCAGTGATGGATTAGCAGGATTGCACACATTTTTTTTTATGCAAGGTCACATTATTCACAATGGTCACAATAATTATTTGATATCCCAAAGAGTAGCACAAATACATATTCACTTCTTTTTCTTAAGGACACTTTTTTTTTCACAGGCCATTATCAGTTTAGGCATGGCCAAGTTTAACACAAATTTATTTATCCTGCACAAAGAAGAAAATGTATAGGAATTGCGGAGAGAGGCAATATCCCCTTACAATGATGCTATGGAAAATATTTATCTTGTTAAGAGAAGATACTGTAAATATATATATTCTCATTATTAAATGTGACCATTGAAAGCCTTTTGTTTATGAAGCTATATTCAACGCTAATAAATTGTAACTAATTAGATTATATTGATGTAAAATATTAATAATATTCATTAATGGTACAGGACTAAACACGCCAGAGAAAAGGTGATTAGTCTGTGTCAGTCTCTTGAATAATCTTCCATTGGTGCCGTTTGGAACAGTGACAGGGAAGGAGGGAGGGTTCGGGTTCCCTACACTAAGGGAAATTACTTTGAAGGGAAGGATGGGTCCCTACATTACGGAAATATATTGGCGGGGGAGGCTGGAACCTATACTACAGAAAAAAAGTGATCTTGGGGGGGTGAGGGGTTTCCTAGAAAATGACAACAAAAAAGATATATGAAATATAAAATAAAACACATAAAAATAAGAATAATTTGTTACTGGGAGACTAGCTGCCGGTAAAAAACATAGCAGGGAACAGTGAGAGGGGGAGGGTTAAAGAGCTGTTGGGGGATCCGGGAGGTTGGAGGGTGAGGAGGGATCCCTACACTACAGAAATTTAAAAAAATATATTAAAAAAAAGCCCTAAACTGCCTACAGGCGGACTGACTGACAGTACCTAAGATGGTGGTGACCAATGAGGAAAAGGAGGAGGGAAGAGAGATGTTTGGAAGGGATCAAGTGGTAGGAGGTGTCCGATGGGAGGGTAATCCCTACACTAGAGCTAATATTAACCTTATAGGCTGAGTAACCAATTCACTGTCGAGAAATTCAGAAGTGTGGTGCATAGCTGCAATTAGAGGTCTTACTGAGTTACGGGGCTCCAATGCTCAGCGTAAGGCTTACTACACCTGCAATTTGTGGTGAGGTGAAAATGGAGTAAGATTTCTCCATTTTCGCCACGTAAGTCCTTACGCTGTATATTGGATACCAAACTGCGCGGGTTTGGTATATCACTCTATGGGCCAAAAAACTACGGCTGAAGGGTGAAATATACGAGCGTAACTTCTATGTTACGCCGTATATGTGATACCAAACCAGCGCAAAATTTGGCGTCGCCGGCCTTTGCGGGCGACGCTGCATATCGGATTGGGCCCCAAATGTTCTTCTGTTCACTTATTTTGCATATTAATTGATAAAAAAAAAATAAAACTTAACATTTCTATTATTGAAAGCATTCTTGCTTAATACTTGCTTATTACATAAGGAATTTTCTTATTTGGGTCAGAATAAAAACTTTTCAGAGAGTATGTTGAGAGCTACCGTGATTATCCCAAAAGAATTAAAAAAAAAAAAAAAAACCTGACCTAATGATTATAGGTTAATTTAAATAATTGCTAGCTTGTTATATGCTAGATTTTATAGTTATTCCCTAAATGATTCACAAAGATCAAGTTGGCTTTGTGGCTGGCAGTATGCTAAAGACAATACGGTTAAAGTAATAGAACTCATTTAAAATTCTTTAAATAATAAAAATTCTGGGTTAAAACTTTCGATTGAAGCAAAGAATGTGTTTGATCGTTTCAATAGGTGTTTTATGACGCAAACGTTAAAACATTTTGGTCTGGGAGAAAAATTTAGGGGATGGATTGAATCTCTTTACTCCGATCTTATGGTTAGCAAAAAAAATAAATGGCACAATTTCAGATAAGATTATTATTAAAATGAGACTAGGCAGGGTTGCCCACTATCTCTGATATTGTTTGTATTGACAATTTATGATTTGGCTACCTATATAAATAATTTCACAATAGAGAGTTAAAATTGGCAAAATGGAGCACAAAATGTCCTTATATTACAGTGTCAAACCCAATGTTAACTGTCTGAGATCATGGTAGAACTTGAAGTTTCTATTTTCAAAATGTAAACCTAACATATTTAAAGGTATAGTTAACACCAGCATTTGTTGTTTTAAAAGATAGATAATCCCTTTATTACCCATTCCCCAGTTTTGCATAACCAAAACAGTTATAATAAAACACATTTTACCTCTGTAATTACCTTGTATTTATGCCTCTGCAAACTGCCCCCTTATTTCAGTTCTTTTGACAAACTTGCATTTTTGCTAATCAGTGCTGACACCTAAGTAACTTCACATGAGTAAGCTCAATGTTATCTTTGTGACACACATAAACTAACGGCCTCTAGTGATGAAAAACTGTCAAAATGCATTCAGATTAGAGGCGACCTTCAAGGTCTAAGAAATTTGCACATGAGCCTACCTAAGTTTAGCTTTCAACTAAGAATACCAAGAGAACAAAGCAAAATTGGTGATAAAAGTTAATTGGAAAGTTGTTAAAAATGATATGCCCTATTTGAATCATGAAAGTTTATTTTGGATTTAACTGTCCCTTTAAATCTGAGACTCTTAATATTAATATATCTGAGTTGGAGTGTCATAAAATAAGAAAATTCTGTCAATTTAGATGGCAAAAGTCCCATATAAAATATATAGGAATGAATTAACCTCCAAATATTTACACATAGTTAAACTATAATGCTCTAAAAAAACAACTCATTGCAGATTTATCTAATTGAAGAAGAAGAAAAAAAAATAACCCAAAACCTATCTTTAAGTTTAAGGATAAATATTATTAAAATTAATGTGTTACCTCAGATTGTCTGTTACATACCTTGCCAATTCCCTTACCATATAGGTATTTGGACCAGTGACGTGCAGTGAGGTCAGAGGCTGGTGAGGCACTAGATATGATACGCCAGAGAAACACATGTACAGAGGGCCGCAAGTACCCCCAACAGGGCAGGTTTAAATGGTAGCTGAACCAGTGCACAGGTGACATAATCAGGTGATGGGTGAGAGCAAATTAGTAACCACTGAGTTACTGATCAGCTGATTACTTCACCTGTGCACTGATTCAGCTATAATGAAAACCTGGCCTGTTGGGGGTACTTGAGGACCATTGTTGAGAAACACTGCACTAAAGCACCAGCTCATCGGAAATATATTGAGTACCTGGAGAATATAGCACACATACTTTGCTCACTGACACCCACACACACTCTGCTCACATACACACTCACACAATTCTGTGGCACAGTGCCAGTTACTAAGCAATTAGAAGGATCCACAATCTCTTCTCTACTCACTACTGTATTGTAAAAATAGAAATAATTTACTATACAAGTTTTACACAAAGGACAAGTTATCAATACTGCCAACACAGCTGCTGCAATATGGTGTTCAAGAAACGTATGTGCACATCCCACTTAGGTATGCTCTTCAACAAAGGACACCAAAGGATACCAAAAGAATGAATTACATAATAATAAAAGTAAAATAGAAAGTTTATTTATTTTTTATTTTTTTGTGCAATTTCTATCTGAATGATGGAAATGTAATTATGACTTTCATGTTCCTTTCAAAAACTAATTTATTTGCTGACATGGGGCCAGTAACAGTTAATGCTAATTCTCAAAATATAAATAACTGGAAAAGTCTATTAAAATAACATGCTCTACCTCAATCCTGAAAGTTTAATTTTAAATGTCTCCCTTTGACTATGTGTTTAACCAGTTACTTTACAGTGGCATTATTTCTAAAAACATTTAACTGCAATAATTACATATATTTTTTAAATGACTCATTATCTCCTTTTTATTAATATAAACTTGTATAAAAGCAGCACATATTAAAAACACAATGCAACAGCTTTCAATTGATTTGTGAATTACAAGTTAACAGCAGTCTTTAAATAAATGGAGACACAGAGAAAAAGAAAAATAGATACTGCATCCTCTGACTGAACAGACATAACATATATGGAGTTTGTACCCAATTAAATCAAATAACCATGAAAAAGGGAGGCTTAGCAATATTCAATGTCAAAAACTTTAATTTAAACAATGTGGACACTGCACACTTAACTTCGAACTCTGGGTTTTAAATGATGGATTTAAATTTGAATTGACCCTTTGACTTCCCGTCAGTATTGGGTTATGCTCACTTACTGCCCCCCCCCGTTAATGAGCTGCATCTGAACACAATTTGTGAATCCCAAGAGATGTAGAATACTACTTTACTCTTCTGCTTGGTGTCATCTGTTCTTAGGTTACCTCAGCTTCCAGTTGTGTCACATGACCCTACTCACTGCATCCTCCTTCTGATTAATCTATATATCCTTCAATTGCTAGGAGGCATCTAAAGGGGTGCCTCCTATTGGTCCCAATTTGTGCTGCTAATATATTGACAGAACACAGGTGGCACTGCAGCACAGCTTTTCCTTTGACCCATGTACTGCAATGGAGAGAAGCGTTCCTGTACCTGCCTCTCCATAGCATTACATGGGGGTGAAATATTTTTTTTGGACTTTTTTTTTGTTTTAATTACAATTTAATTAAGCTTTGGCCACATATGGCAGGGTAGGCACTGCCTCCCCTGCCTCCTATGAGTGCACGTCCCTGATTTGGACAGATTACAAGATACATTGCAGATCTGTGTGTGGAATAATAAGCATCCATGAATAAAAGTTATGTACAATAAACAATATGGGGGTACTGGTGTGCCAATCTTAATATACAATTAATATACAATTGTTTTTCAAAGGATCGTTGATTAGGCCAATAGCTATAAACAAAAAAATATTGGTGCAAATAGGCACTGCCATATTTGGGATTAGTTACACAAGCAATATTTGCTGGTTAGTTCCTAAAAAAAAAAAAAAAAAAAGAACATTGTTAATTAGAGAGAATCGCATAGTTAGATAAATTTGATTTATGGAATGTAATGTTAATTAATTTTCTATTCCTCTACCACCGTTGTCCCCAACTAATAGTCCTGATGCAGGGAAGTTCAGCATAGAGAAAGATATATATGATAAGTTAGTTAATGTACATGTTTTTAATAGAGAACAAGAAAGTCCTCAAATTAGATGAACTCTAAAAGGTTTTACATTGTTTGCAGACTGGTATAAATACGTACAGGTTTCTTCTTTATACAGACTCATAAATATAGAAATCTGTTACCGTCTTTGAATCATTTAGAAAGAGAAGAAAAAAAAAAGGTGAATACTTCATTGAAAAAACACACATTATCAATTATGTATATATTATTGATCTCTCAACAAACTGGAATCTTATTAAAGGATACGGAGAACTGGTCTAGGGAATTTTTAAAAATGTTTAAATCAGCTATACCAAACCATATGATAGAACTAAATATTGAGATACTAAATCGATGGTATACTACACTGGTACGTATTTAAAAGTTATAAAAATGCCAATAATGCATGTTGGAGAGGTTGCAATCAAATTGACATAGTAGGTTGATATTATATATATATATATATATATATATATATATATATATATATATATAGTCTCTAATGACAGCATAAAGCTGAAACACATCAGACCTGTTATCTTTACACTTGGAAGTGTGATCTTATATATTTTTGTTCTCATGCTTTAATAAATCCTTACATTTTCTAGACATCCGTGCTCCGCATACATTATTTCATTACCGGATATATTTGGTGACAACGTGATAAAGTGGAAAAACAAAAATGAGAATTTCTTAAGAAGAAATTAATGAAATTTTGGGGAAGCAAATAAAATTGGACCCTGGGGTAATTATTTTAAACATCTATTTAAATTCCTAGTAAAAGGCAAAATAGAACTTTTTTGTATAATGGTCAATGGAGCAAAAAAAAATTGTAAACAATTAAGAGTTACCTTGATGGATAATATAGAAAGAAAAGATTTCTTTTTGGCATTTGAGGAAATGTAAAGTAATAGAAATAATTTTGAAAAAGTATCAGAGATAAATCCTTAAATTGAAAAGTGCCATGATTTAAATAAACTTAGAGATAAAGGAGCAGTTTTTCTTTATCTTAAAGGGGGGACCCTATGCACTAGGATGTGGTATTTTACTCTAGTTTGTTTATTTATAGGATGTTTATCACATTGTGAAAAAAAAGGGACATCAGAAATCTATACAATTAGTTTTTTCCCCACTGCATTTGACCTTTTTTTATACACTAAAGGTTGTATTTTATTCTATTTGGTTGATTAACAAGGAATTAATATAAAATATTATTTCTCTCCCCCCCCATTTTTGGCAGTAGCTTGCAAGACTATGAAGAGCTTTACATATTTTTTTTCCTTTGGTGGCTATAAATAGTATTTCTAATTTCTTAATATAGCTCATTTTTGTAAGACATAGAAAATACAACTGCCAGGGTGTTTGCAAGCAATACTGAGTCAAAAAAAAAAAAAAAAAAAAAAGAAGCTAGCACTCACTGGGTCCTTTAAATGTGGCTTTTAAATTACATATGACTTTTTAGTCTCAATAGTAAGAGCTTGCAAACACCTTGGCAGTTATATTTATTTGTTGTTAGTACGTTATCCTTTTATTGGTATTCTATTTTTGTAAAAAAAACAAAGATAAAATCATTTTTTTCAGTGCTATGATGTATGGTGGTATACAAATAAATGACAATGACAAGATTTATACTTACCTGATAAAGCCATTTCTTTCTGGATATGGAGAGTCCACAACATCATCAATTACTAGTGGGGAATATCACTCCTGGCCAGCAGGAGGAGGCAAAAAGCACCACAGCAAAGCTGTTAAGTGTCACTCCCCTACCCACAATCCCCAATCAATCGACTGAAAGGAAAATGGAAAAAAAGGAACACAAAGGTGTAGAGGTGCCTGAGGTTTAGTAAAAATATAACTGTCTTAAAGGGATACTATACCCAAAAAAATTCTCTCATGATTCAGATAGAGCATGCAATTTTAAGCAACTTTCTAATTTTTTTTGTACTCTTGCTATCTTTATTTGAAAAAGAAGGCATCTAAGCTAAGGAGCCAGTCAATTTTTGGTTTAGGACAGCATTTATCCACCAATCAGCAAGGACAACCCAGGTTGTGAACCAAAAATGGACGGGCTTCTAAACTTAAATTCTTGCTTTTCAAATAAAGATAGTGAGAATTAAGAAAAATTGATACTAGGAGTAAATTAGAAAGTTGCTTAAAATTGCATGCTCTATCTGAATCATGAACGATACAATTTGGGTTCAGTATAAAAATAATGGATGGGGTTGTGGACTCTCCATATCCAGAAAGAAAGATTTATCAGGTAAGCATAAATCTTGTTTTCTTTCCTAAGATATGGAGAGTCCACAACATCATCAATTACTAGTGGGAACCAATTCCCAAGCTAGAGGACACATAACTAGGGAGGGAAAACAAGACAGGCAGACCAAAACAGAAGGCACCACCGCTTGAAGAAACTTTCTCCCAATAGAAGCCTCGGCTGAGGCAAAAGTATCAAATTTGGAAAAAGAATGCAAAGAGGACCATATTGAAACCTTGCAAGTCTGATCCACAAAAGCTTCATTTTTAAAAGCCTAAAAAGAGGAGACAGCCCTTGTGGAAAGGGCCGTAAATCCTCTCAGGAGGCTGCTGACCAGCAGTCTCATAAACAAGACGAATTATACTTCTCAACCATAGAGAAAGAAGTAGCAGAAGCTTTCTGACCTTTAAGCTTCCAGGGAAACAAACAAACAAACCGGACAGAGGACTGGCGAAAATACTTAGTCGCCTGTAGAGTACGCAAACCATCCAAGTTGTGCAACAAACGTTCATGAAGAAAAGGATTATTTCTATCTGAAACCACTTTAGGAAGAAAGCCCAACTTAGTACGAAGAACTGCCTTATCAGCATGAAGGTCAACGCCGAGAGTTCTGAGACTCTCCAAGCAGAAGACAAAGCAATAAAAAACAGAACCATCCAAGATAACTTAATATCTATGGAATGCTAAGGCTCAAACTAAGCCTGCTGCAAAACCTTAAAAACAAAGTTAAGGCTCCAAGGAGGAGCAACAGACAAACACAAGCCTGATTCTGACCAGGGACTGACAAAAAGATTGAACATCTAGCACATCCTCCAGACATTTATACAACAAAATGACAATTGAGAAATCTGACCCATCAGAGAACTGGCTGACAATCCTTTCTCCAGACCTTCCTGGAGAAAAGACAACATTCTAGGAATCCTAACCCTACTCCAAGAGTAGCCCTTGGATTTACAACAATAAAGGTATTACGCCATACCTAATGGTAAATCGTCTAGTAACAGGCTAGCCTGAAACATGGTCTCAATGACCGACTCAAAAAAACCACGCTCAGACAAAACTAAGTGTTCAATCTCCAAGCAGTCAGTTTCAGAGAAACGAGATTTGGATTAAGGAATGGACCCTGAGTTAGAAGATCCTTCCTCAGAGACAGCCTCCCAAGTGGATGAGATGACATCTTCACTAAGTCTGCATACCAGATCCTGCGAGGCCACGCAGGAGCTATAAGAAGAACCGATGCTCTCTCCTGCTTGATACAAGCAATGACTCGTGGAAGGAGAGCAAACATATGCCAGAGTGAAGTCCCAAGGAACTGCCAGAGCAGCTATCAGGGTGGCCTGTGGAACTCTAGACCTTGAACCGTACCTTGGAAGCTTGGCAGTCTGCCAAGATGCCAACAGATCCAACTCTGGCATCCTCCATTTGAGGGTTAACCTGGAGAACACCTCCGGATGGGGTACCCACTCCCCAGGATGAAATGTCTGTCTGCTCAGGAAATCCGCTTCCCAGTTGTCCACACCTGGAATGTGGATGGCAGAAAGACAATTGTGAGCTTCCGCCTATAGAACAATCCTAGCCACCTCCTTCATGGCTAAGGAACTCCCAGTTCCTCCCTGGTGTCGATGTAAACCACTGAGGTGATATTGTCCGACTGCAACCTGAGAAACTGGGCTAAGGACAACTCAGGCCAAGCCATCAGAGCACTGTAAAACGCTTTTAACGCCAAGATATTTATGGGGAGAGCAGACTCCTGCGGAGTCCATAGTCCCTGCGCCTTAACGAGTCCCAGACTGCTTCCCAGCCCACCAGGCTGGCACCCAAGGTTACAGTCACCCAGGAAGGTCTCTGGAATCATGAGCCCCAAGACAGATGCTCCTGAGAAAACAACCATGGAAAACAGTCTCTTGTCGACTGATCTAGATCTATCCTCTGAGATAGATCCGAATGGTCCCCGTTTCATTGTCTGAGCATGCATAACTGCAGAGCTCTCAAATGGAATCGAGCAAAGGGATGATGTCCATGGAAACCACCATCAGACCAATTACCTCCATACATTGAGTCACTGATGGTCTAACAGTAGACTGCAAAGGAAGGCAAGGAGGAAAGAAGTTGGATATTCTGACCTTGTCTGAAAAATTATCATAGATAGGGAATCTATAATAGTCCTTAAGAAAACTACCCTTGTAGGTGGAACAAGGGAACTCTTTTCCAGATTCACATTCCAACCATGGGGACGTAGAAAAAAAACCCAAGATCTCTGTATGAGTGTTTGCTCGTTGAAAAGATGGTGCCTGAACCGATATGTCGTCCAGGTAGAGCGCCACTGCAATTCCCCGAGACCAATCACAAACTGAACGTATTTGTATAGAAAGGCAAATCTCAGGAACATGAGATTATCCCTGTGGATGGGAACAAGAAGATACACATCCTTCAGGTCTATGGTTGTCAAGAACTGACTCTCTTGGACCAAGGGAAGAATGGAACAAATGGTTTCAATTGAAAAACATGTTTCGACACCTAAAATAGATCGAAAAGTTCCCTCTTTTTTGGGAACCACAAACAAATTTGAATAAAATCCTAGGCCCTGTTCCCTTACTGGAACTGTCACTCCCAGTGAGGAAAGGTCCTGAACACATTTCAAGAATGCCTCTCTCATTATCTGGACTGCAGATATACTTGAGAGGAGGAATCTGTCCTTAAGAGGGTAAGATTTGAATTATATCTAGAACCCTGAGATACTATGTCCACAGCCCAGGGATCTGGGACATCTCGTATCCATGCTTGATAAAAACAGAGAAACTCTGCCCCCTACCTGATCCCAGATCGGGGCAAACCCTTCATGCTGACTTAGACTCAGCTGCTGGTTTCTTTGATGGCTTCCAAGAATACCAAGACTGATTGGGCTACCAAAGACTTGGACTGTTCTTGCATTGAAGAGGAAGACCTTCCTTTGAAATTACAAAAGGAACGAAATTACTTTGACGTCCTTTAGGTCTGTTCTTATCTCGAGGTAGAAAAGAACCTTTCCCACCCGAAAGTAAGAAATAATTACTGCCAGACCCGGGCAAAACAAAGCCCTACCCTTGTAAGGAAGTGCCAGAAGCTTGGACTTAGAGGTAACATTAGCTGACCAAGATTTTAGCCACAATGCCCTGATGGCTAGGACAGTGAAGCCAGATAACTTGGCTCCCAGTCCAATAATTTGCATGGTAGTATCAGAAATAAAGGAATCGGCTATCCAGAGAGCCTTAATCCTGTCTTGGATCTCCTCCAAAGGAGTCTCTACCAAAATTGAATCAGACAAGGTGTTGCACCAATAAGATGTGGCATTGACACAGAGTCAATACAAACTGCAGGTTGCCATTAAAGACCTTGATGAACATGCATCTTCTTTAAACAAGCCTCCAGCTTGTCCATGAGATTCTTAAAAGAGCAGCTGTACTCTACAGGGATCGTAGTTCTCCAGAGTAGAAATAGCCCCTTCTACTTTAGGAACCGTGCGGCAAGAATCTTTAATGGAGTCAGCGACAGAAAACTTTTTTTTTTTTAAAGACAGGAAATGGAGAAAAAGGTATCCCTGGATTCTCTAAATCAGGTGGAAAAAATCTCCATTGCACGGTCTGCAACAGAAACACTTCCCCAGTGGAAAGCACCTCCTAGTAGATATTAAACCTAGAAGACGTATAATGTTGACAATGACAGGAGTATCAAAGTCATCCAAAGTAGCCAAAACCTCCTTTAACAATACACAAAGGTGTTCAAGCTTAAATCTGAAGAATACAACTTTAGCATCAGATGAAGGAATTATACTGTTTAAATCTGAGATTTCACCCTCAGAGGCTACCGACGTATCCTCCGCATGAGACTTATGAGGGAGAGCAACCTGGGGAGCAGCAACCTCACTATCCGAATCTCTAATTTTCCTCATTCCTTTTTTCCTTTAGCATAAGAAAAGGCAGATAATGCCAGATATACCGCTGAAGATACCTAAGCAGCAAATTCTACAGGCAAATAAGCTTCAGGACACTGTATGTGATGCCATAGAGGCTTGGGAGGTTTGAGGAGAAAGCTGTGGCATTGGCTGAACAGCATCATCTTAAGAGACATTAGGCTAATTTGAAATAAAAAATCTTTTCTTTATTTAAACATGAGGTACAAAATTTGATACCACAATTTGGGTCACTAGACAGATTAAACAATTGATACCTGGGCAGCCCATAAAAACCTTGGGTAGCCATTTCAGTCCAGTTCCATGATCAAAAATAATTATTTTAACAGTAAGGGTGACCTGTACTGTCACTTTAACAGGCCCATTTATCAAGCTCCGTACGGAGCTTGAAGGGCCGTGTTTCTGGCGAGTCTTCAGACTCGCCAGAAACACAAGTTATGAAGCAGCGGTCTAAAGACCGCTGCTCCATAACCCTGTCCGCCTGCTCTGAACAGGCGGACAGGAATCGCCGGACATCAACCCGATCGAATACGATCGGGTTGATTGACAGCTCCCTGCTGGCGGCCGATTGGCCGCGAGTCAGCAGGGGGCGGCGTTGCACCAGCAGCTCTTGTGAGCTGCTGGTGCAATGTTAAATGCGGAGAGCGTATTGCTCTCCGCATTTAGCAAGGTCTTGCGGACCTGATCCGCAGTGTCGGATCAGGTCCGCAAGCCCTTTGATAAATGGGCCTGTAAGACTCTGAATTATTGTAAGAGTTTACTTGCATAAAGAGAAACGAAAAAGGTGATTGTCATACTCTGCAAGGGAGCAGGTTCAGGAGTTGGGAGCTGTTGTGCAGAGGTGTCAGGTTCTGGGGTTAAAGTAGTGTTTTGTCTGCGCGAGTCTTTCCTTTTTTGCATAATTAAACAGGTACAAGGTTTTAGAAAATAAAGGTGATGGTTATATTGATAGGAGAATTAGCAATGCAGAGATATGCAAGTTATATAAGGCAAAGTCTATAGGCTGTAGACTGGAGCTCTGTAATAACAGGCAGGAATGCAGTTCTTTGTAATAACAGGCAGGATACTTGCATATGCTGTAGACTGGAACCATATGGTGTAGACTGAAACTCTGTAGTAACAGGCAGGAATGCAGTTCTTTGTAATAGCAGGCAGGATACTTACATATGCTGTAGACTGGAACTTTGTAGTAACAGACAGGAATGCAGATCTTTGTAATAACAAGCAAGCAAAAGTATCTGAGTCAGTCCTTAGGAAATAGAGAATTAGCCAAGATCAACTGCCAGAAATCAGTCCAGAAATGGAACACAGTGCCAAGGGAAAATCAGTCTGTAAATGAAGCAGAAATCAGGCACCAGGAAATCCAACAAATCTGTATTCACTCAGGAAACAGGACCAGAGGGTCTGTCAGAGTATAACACTCAATGTCAAGGCCCAGAACTGCAAACAAACCCCCCAAATATAGCAGGCTGCTGATTATCTGATTTGTTTCAGCTGGTAAGCAGGTGGAGCCAGAGAGCCAAAGTTGCAGCAAACAGAAAACCCCAATATTCTTAGCCTGTGATCAAGCTATCTGGTGGCAAAGAGGTAAGACAACAGGCTGGGAAAGAACAGCAGCAGAAATAGAAACAGGTCCCAGGTTCAATTCTAGGCTGGATCATGACAGTTATAGCGTTTGTCACAGAAAATAAAATACGCCACTACACCTCAGCAATTAACTGAGGTATCTTCCAAACAGAAAATGTCACTAGAGGCTGCTCACTAGAGCAGCTGCTGCCGTTGCAACACCGCTCCGTACTGTTACACAGAGCGGAAGAGGCGGTCACAGATCGGCTGAGCAAAATTGCACCATTAAGAAAAGCGTATGACAATAAACTAACACTGTAAGAGAAAAAATATCCAAGCTCTGTCAGATAAAAACTGCTCCATAGCGTTTTCCAGACCTCAAGCAATAAACTCTCCATCTTCTGCGTGTTCAAAAATGCCATGCATTTTTTTTTTTTTTTACCCCTCCCCCTCCAACCTGGTGCTCTTCCTTCGGATACTACTCCTGGACGTACATGAGTTCTCCCTCTTAGCAGCCAAGTACAGCTAGAATCCCCTACACATGCTTGGCATAATTATACACCAACGTATATCGCCTGTCATACATATCCATATACCCTGATTATATTTTGTACCACTATACATATCTTCTCATTTAACGCATTCATTGTTTAATCTATAGCAATGTTTACTCGTCCCTGCCTAGTCTAACAATATAGCTTGATTACACAATAGCTATTTTTCAGCTATTCACTGCTTTCCCTGTAAATCTTAAATTTATCATACCGTACATATGCTTTCTTGTTGTTAAATGTTATAAAAATTAGGTTCATTATTGAGATCCACAGTTGGTCTCACATGTTTATAATCTCCTTCTCTAGCTTTAATGTTCTTCCTCACATATAGAGGTCTGAAAGAGACCTATGGTGTCATTTAGAAGGTTTACAGAAGTTTGGCATTTTATTTTCTTCGTGTCTATAAGATGTGTAAAGAGTTGGCGTTATATCTTTCATCCTTTCATTTTATTATTCACGTCGCTTGTAATATTGAAACTTTATTACATGTAATGAAAGAATTGTTTTTATGACCTTGTATGCCCTTAAATGAACCTTCAATAAAAATATTATTTAAAAAAAAAATAAAAAATGCCATGCATAGAAAGAGACACTGTGTACTCTTAGGAGCTCTCTCACACATAAGTACTAGTGACCAAATATCTCACAGCGCTTCATCTAATGGGATTCCTTTAGCTCATTAGAGTGAGGGTACCTAGCTAACCCTAAACATATACAGTAGAAATAATCAAGATCCAAGGAGCGCCTAATAAACCAGGCTAAGGATATGTACTTAAAATAGTGACATTTAATTAACCAACAAATAGATACAGTTAAAAATAGATACAATTAAGGATAAATTAGTAACTGCATACAATTAGATAAAATAAAAACATGGATCCATGTAATAATTAACTGGTTGGGACAATACAATATGTTAATCCTGTAAATACAAATGTTAAATCGGTAGTCCATTTCAGACTGTCCAATTAAAGATTTACTTCCTAATCCTATGTGTAGGAATGGATAACAATGAATCCTTGAGGGATAGTGAGTTCCTTTCCAAAATTAGTGAAAATAATTTTTATTTCAATTTTTCACTAATTTTGGAAAGGAACTCACTATCCCTCAAGGATTCATTGTTATCCATTCCTTCACATAGGATTAGGAAGTAAATCTTTAATTGGACAGTCTGAAATGGACTACCGATTTAACATTTGAATTTACAGGATTAACATATTGTATTGTCCCAACCAGTTAATTATTACATGGATCCATGTTTTTATTTTATCTAATTGTATGCAAGTGTTTAGCCACAAAAACACGGAGCCTTAAGTTAATTCCTTGCATCAATAAAGGTAATTAACCCTTTGTCTCAATCACATACACACAAGTGCCTGCACCATACCTAAGACAATACCCTACTCAGGATTTAGTCCCATGAAATACTGCTTCTATTCTATTAACCCCTTCAGTGCCAGTCTCCCAACCTAGAAGACCAACAGCACTTACCTGCAATTCCAGCTGTCTGGCAGGTAGACAGCTCACACGGTATGAAAGGACAGCACTCCTTACAGAGACCTGTGAAAAAAGAAAGAACAGAGTAAACCTACTCTGGCTTTCTGTACTAGGGCAGCAAATATGTTAGGAAAACGCAGCAAGGCCCACCTTACAAGTTCCTAACCGCTTTAAAGCCACCACCAATACTCTACTGAAGAGATTGACGTGGACTACAGCTATACCCAAAATCTTGCTTGTAGCAAAAGAAATCCAATTGTCTTCAGACATCAAAACTTCCCCTCCTCCATTAACCCAGAGGCAGAACTTTTTTTCACTTTCTGCGATGAGATTTTTTTTTTTTAGTGAATTTTTCTGCAGGTCATTTTTAAAAAAAATTCAATTTTAAATTAGGCAGTTACACTAAAGCACCAGTACAATTGCAATTTGTTGGTTAACTGGAGAATAAAGCCATTTTTAAAGTTTCATAATATAGTGCAGTAGTTGAAAATTGCATTGCAAATTAGCTGCAGACAAAAAAAAAAAAAATTGTAAAATTTCCCTTGAATAAATTTTGTTTCCTTTTCTCTTTGTCTAACATAGAAGTGTAGTATTAAAAAAAGGTGCATTGCTCATACTAACGTCTTACATTCAGAAAAAACAGCTTTGCAGACTGGTAAAGGCTAGGGGGGCGGGTTTGGAAAAATCCCTGAGAGCCAGTCAACAATACACTGCTGCTTTGCAGCTCTACTGCATATTTGACTGTTCACTTCAAACAGCACTTTGCTCTGAATGCACTGTGTTAAGAAAAACGTACACAATGCAGCCAGAGCACAGCTCTGTTTGAAAAGAACAGCCTAATGTGGAGCAGTGCTGCAAAGTTAAATAGCTGACAGTTCCTGCATGTGTCCCATTCTTTCTGCAGACATGCTGCATTTTCTGCGATGACATCTCAGATCACTGTATGTTCTGCCTTGGGGTCCATTAACAGAGGCAAAGAGAATGACTGGGGATTGTGGGTAGGGGAGTGACACTTAACAGCTTTGCTGTGGTGCTCTTTGCCTCCTCCTGCTGGCCAGGAGTGATCTTCCCACTAGTAATTGATGATGTTGTGGACTCTCCATATCTTAGGAAAGAAATTATTTTTAGACATATCTTCAGGTTAGCTACACAAGCCCAATAGTCATGTGTAAAATTAAAAGTATTCCACCTTGCATGCCAATACTACATATGCTAAACATACACTAATTCATATCAGGTTTTCTTCCACGTTAACATACAATAATAGACAAAAAACATATGCTCCAAATCAACTTTTTTTTTTTTATTATTAATTCTGTAAAAAAAACATAGCAAAGTTTAACTTCTTCAGTGCTATGAGACCCTGTAATGCACGGGCCCCTCAAGCACAGTACTGGATAAGGCCTCACCCTTTTGCATAAACTTGTTGAAGGGTTATTTCCAGCATGCCGTCCCCCCACCTGTCCTTGAAAAAAAACTTGGGCAAGTCCCTTTATGTAATCTGCTCTGCAGAAAAAGAGGAGACCTGCAGTGGCTTAACAGGTACCTACCTAAATAGATCGGATCTTGGAGCTAAATATGAATCTCTTCATCCCCTAAACTGAGTAGAGGTTGTGTTCCTGTTGTGTACTTGAAATACTTCTGGAGGATTGTCAGACTTAACGTTACTAACAGAAATTATTAGCAGTTAATGCAGAACTGATCATGGCAGATTTAAACAAGACATTTTAAATGAAGGAGACATTGTAGTCTGAAATGTTTTATCACTTGTATGAAACAGGGGCCATTATAAGTTAAACATGTTTCTGCATGAAAAAAGGGCAATGCAAATGTTTAAACTGAAACTCAGGAAAGGTACAACTAATACTGCTGTATTCATGCTGACTGGCTAATCAGTAAAGCCCACAGAGCTCTAGTGAGGGGAAAGCTTCACATGTTTAAATGACCATTTCTAGATGGAAGAAAAGTGGAGTATAATGTTTTTTTAAACAAGAATACTTATTTTACATCAGAGCAATTTTTCTGTTAAATTTGTGTTACTACTTACAGCAGAGAATGAACTACAAACACAAGTATTGCGCTGCCCTGTATTGATGTGTGTACCTTGCTTAGAAAATGAATGTATAGTAAGAGATTTGGGTACACATTTGCTACTTTGTATAAACGTGTCCAGTGCAAGTAGATTATATTCCACAGGAACATTTTGCTACTTACGTATGAAACTTTTAAAAAATAAATTACATATCCAAAAGAATGACTCTTGCGAGGGACATTGCACTTTCAATATATTAGATTCCACCATCTCTTCTGTGCCCAAGCATTTTTTTTCTCAAATTTAGTCAATTTCTTCTGTATATGTCCAACATACCACAGCACACTACTAAACAGCCCGTGTGTCGAGAGGGTCCACAAAAATTATTTTATTGTTCATATATATATTATATATTTCTATCAATTTGGAAGACTAAAGTCTAAAAAATACAAACGTATGTCAGCCACAACTTAGGTAAAGAGCAACGTTACTTTGTGGATCCTGACTGCATGGCATCAGAAAAGCCCAGCTTTTTGTAGCTTTAGGTAGGTTTGTGCAAAGCTATCCAAGATCATATTAATTGCAAATAAAGCGCTTTCAGCTATCTCGCAGGAGATATCCCTTTTACACATTTGAGCCCTGAGGGAGTTGAAAGCAAATGAAATCCAAGTTCGACCAGGATTAAACTAACTAAACCAAGATATGTCTCTCTGTTTAGTGATAGAAAAGCCACAGATTGCAAAATGTCACCCTAGTAAAGCAGGACATGATTTTATAGGATTTAAAGGGAGAGGCCATGTTGATGGCCAAGGGAATTTTGAAAGGTGGTTTAAATTGCAGGAAGATTTATATAGGTGGAGGGAGCATTGCAAATGCCTCAATTTCCAATCTGTATATATGTGTCGGGGGAGGGTGTTACTTATAGAGAGCCCAGCTCATTCATGGCATGTATTGACATATGCATAACTTAACACTCCTACAAAACAGAGCACTGCACCCACACAGCACATGACTCACATGTACTGCATTATTCAGAAAGTATCAAAAATGAAAGCTGAAGAGAAATACTGGGAAGAATAGAAACATGGCAGCAAATAATTAAAGGATTTGCTGTGCACAGTTTGGCTGTAGCACAAAGATTTGGTCTTGGCACCAGCTCTTCCGTATCACGACCAGATGAACATTCAAACTGTCTTTCTGGCAGTCAGAACTCTGACTATAGAGCCCACGCCACCCACCGCCAAAGCCTGGAAAATAGACAAAAAGTTAGATTAGGAGCAGACAAAGACACTTAATGGATATTGAATTCAAAAATTACAACTCACCCTCAATATTTTGTTAATGCACATTCTTTACTTATATTGCATGCTTTTCCTGTAACTTACTTCCACAAAGTATGCTTTGTCTACCCCTCTCATAGAGGCTGGAATGGATCTGGCATACATAAGGGACGTGAAACCCAAAAATGTTATTTGATTTTCCAGATAGAGCATGCAATTTTAAACAAATTTGCCGAGTTCTCTTAGTATCCTTTGCTGAAAAGGATATCTAGGTAAGCTCAGGAGCTGGCTGCTGATTGGTGGCTGCATTTATATCAGTATTTTCCCGCTGGCTGATTTTACAGGCCACCCAGCTAAAGTTGTAGCCAACATTAACCTAAATATTAAAAATGTTCATTTATGTTAAACTATGCAATTAATTTGTGCTTTGGATAGCAGAAAATATTATACTGCCCACACCCGGCTGCTTCATAATACCAACCAGCTGGCAACATTTTCTGTGAAGAACACTGTATATGTATATTGTCATTGGCTTACCAATGTGTTCAGTTAGCTCCCAGTACTGCATTGCTGCTCATTTAATAATGGATACCAAGAGAAAGAAGTGAAATTGGAAAGTTGTTTACAAATGTATACTCTGAGGGTTTCATGTCCCTTTAAAATGGGATGCTCTATCTGAATCATGATAAAAATATTTTGTTTCATATCCCTTTTAATGCCATTTTAAACAACTTTCTAATTTACTTCTATTATCAATGTTTCTTTGTTGTCTTGGTATCTTTTGTTGAAAATCAGAGACTTAAAGGGACACTGAACCCAAATTTTTTCTTTCATGATTCAGATAGAGCATGCAATTTTAAGCAACTTTCTAATTTACTCCTATTGTCAATTTTTCTTCGTTCTCTTGCTATCTTTATTTGAAAAAGAAGGCATCTAAGCTTTTTTTGGTTCAGACTCTGGACAGCACTTTTTTATTGGTGGATGAATTTATCCACCAATCAGCAAGGACAACCCAGGTTGTTCACCAAAAATGGGTCGGCATTTAAACTTAGATTCTTGCATTTCAAATAACAATACCAAGAGAATAAAGAAAATTTGATAATAGGAGTAAATTAGAAAGTTGCTTAAAATTTCAGGCTCAATCTGAATCACGAAAGAAAAAAATTGAGTTCAGTGTCCCTTTAAGCTTAGGAGCCGGTCCCTTTCTAGAGCCCTATATGGCAGCAAGTTTGCAAGAATGTTATCCGTTTGCAAGAGCGCTAGATGGCAGCAAGTTTGCAAGAGCGCTAGATGGCAGCAAGTTTGCAAGAGCGCTAGATGGCAGCAAGTTTGCAAGAATGTTATCCATTTGCAAGAGAACTAGAGGGCGGCACTATTTCCGGCCATGTAGTGCTCCAGAGGCCTACCTAGGTATCTCTTCAACACAGAATATCATGGGAATGAAGCAAATTTGATAATAGAAGTAAATTGGAATCGTTTTTTTTAAAATGGTATAGTCAGTCGGAAGCACAAAAGAAAATGTTTGGGTTTCACATCCCTTTAAAGTAAATGTTTTAAACAGGGATAATATAGCTCAGCAAGTACTCAATAAAAAAGATCTTTCTGCAAAATAGCCTTAAATCATTTTGTTAGCAAATGATTCAGATAGAGCAGCAGTTTAAAGCACAATTCTAATTTAATTCTATTAATTTCTTTGTTCTCTTGGTATCTTTAGTCAAAAAGCAGGAAAGTAAAGCTTAATAGCCAGCCCATTTTTGGTTGAGAACCTGGGTTATGCTTACTAATTGGTTTGCTAAATGAAGCCACCAATAAGCAAGCTCTATCCATGGTGCTGAACCTAAAATTGATAATAGGAGTAAATTAGAAAGTTGCTTAAAATATCATGCTCTATCTGAATCATTAATGAAAACAATTGGGTTTAGTGTCCCTTTAATGTCCTTTTAATATAGCACAAGTTAAACTCACTATTATCAGACTCGGAAGTAACTTTATATTACAGTTGGGGGTGTCTGCTCACCTTTTCGTGCCACTGTAGCAGGACAGCACTGCTGTTGTCTGACGGACTCTCGAATCCCTTGTAGATGTATTTCATGAGCAGGTCAACGCCACTCTTATCTAGCGACTGAACAGCTTTCTCTATTTCGTTAGGTTTGAAGGAAATAAGAACTTTCAGCACTAAACTCTCAGCACGATCCTGCAGGGGAATGCAAGAAATATACTTAGATATTGTTAGTGGAACATGACATTATGCCACCCACACAAGTCTATAAAAAGACAAACCTATTCATGTTCGCTATTTAGGTTTCAAGGCTTGTACTCCTTGTTCAGTGCAAAAGAATATGGCACCAACAAAAATTAATAACATATGCCATTTATAATCTATTCCTCTACACATTATATACCTAAATAAAAACAGGCACAGTAATGATAAAAACAGGCACAGTAATGATAAAAACAGGCACAGTAAAAAAAGCCAATGTACTGTACATTCATTATTTTTGTAGTGCTTTTCACATTCCCCCAGCAAGGATGTAATGCATCATAAATACAGAAAGGTAAACAAAAGTACAATAAAAATGCTGTAAAGTACTATTTAAACAGAAAGAGGTTAAATATATAGTTCAAATAATTTATGGAAAGGCAGCTTAACACAACAGGGGAGGCAATCATGAGTGGCATACGTGAGCAGAATCAAATTGCCACTCTAGAGCTGAATTGAACGATATATTTAACCCATTCAGGGGGATTAAACAGTTATATGCAAACAATAGTAAGATAATAAAATGCTCTAACACACACACATTTATATATATATATATATATATATATATATATATACACACATACACACACACACATACATATAAACACACCCATGCTAAATTTTGTCCTGAGTTAAGAAATACCCAATGTTCACATGTTCTTTGCAAGTTATAGGGCAATAAGTACAAGTAGCACTTTGCTATTCAAAAGCATTTTTTTTCAAAATTAGAGATAGTTACATTGTAACACTGATATCTGTCAGGAATCCCTGAATATCCCTTCACATGTATATATATTTTGTTTAGTAGACAACCCAAAGTATTGATCTAGGCCCATTTTGTTATATTTCATGCCACCATTTCACCCCCAAATGCGATCACTTTTTCACTAACTTTAGGTTTCTCACTGAAATTATTTACAAATAGCTGGTGCAATTATGGCACAAATGCTTGTAAATGCTTCTCTGGGATCCCCTTTGTTCAGAAATAGCAGACATAAATGGCTTTGGTGTTACTTTTTGGTGATTAGAAGGCAGCTAAATGCCGCTTTGCACCACACTTGTATTATGTCCAACAGTTAAGGGGTTAATTAGGTAGCTTGTAGGGTTAATTTTAGCTTTAGTGTAGAGATCAGCCTCCCACCCCGATTCCTCCCTGACCCCCCTCAAACAGCTCTCTTCCCTCCCCCACCTCACAATTGTCACCTCCATCTTAAGTACTGGCAGAATGTTTGCCAGTTATATAATGCAGTGTTGGATCCCCCCTTAGCCCCCCACATTTCTGATCCCCCAAACAGCTCTCTAACGCTCCCCCCTCTACCTATTTGCAGCCATCTTGGGTACTGGTAGCTGTCTGCCAGTACCCAGTTTGCTAAAAAACACAAAAATAGTTTTTTTTTAAAATTTCAAACCCAATTTTCTGCAGTGTAGCTGCACTCCCTCAATACCCTATTCTTCCCAGATTCCTTTTCAAACATTTATTTCCCCGTCCCTCTCCTTCTCCCTCCTTCCCATACATTGTGTATGAGTCTCGCGCTACCCCCCCCCCCCCCCGGAGTGGCGCTCTCTGCATTGGATGCTTAAAAAAAAAAAGGTTATTGCAGGATGCCTCATGCAATAACATGAAAGCGATCCAGATAGCTTCCAGCGCTTCAAACCCCTGAGGAAGTGCCAGGCACGTCCTTGGTCGCCAAGGGGTTAAAGGGATACTAAATTTAATTTTTTTCTTCTTTCATGATTCAGATAGAGCATGCAATTTTAAGCAACTATCCAATTTACTCCTATTATCAATTTTTCTTCATTCTCTTGGTATCTTTATTTGAAAAGCAAATTGAAAAATTTATAATAGGAATAAATTAGAAAATTGCTTAAAATTGCATGCTCTATCCGAATCATAAAAGAAAAAAAATGTGGGTCTATTATCCCTTTAACCCTTTGAGTGCTAATGACGGCTCTGAGCCGTCACAGAGTTTCCCACTCTGGTGCTAATGACAGCTCAGAGCCGTCACTAGCACTCTCCCACCTTGAGGGAGATCTGGAGGCTCCCACCCGCTCCTACCCCGGCGATCGTGCCTGTAGAGTGACAGGCATCGCCGGGGCTTCCCGTTTTGCGTGGTGACGTCAGGCGCAATAACGTGATGACGTCACAGCGCAACTTTATTTATACTTAACAATGTTAAGTATAGGAGCAGGGGGCATGCTGTTTAGAAGCCTGTATCTCAGGCATCTAAACAGCTACAGACACCCAAGACCCACCATTGGAAAGGTAATCACCTAACCTTCCCAATAGTGTAATTAGTGGGGGTCTGAAAAAAAAAAAAAAAAAGTTAAAAAAAAAAAAAAAAAGTTAAAAAAAAAAAATTGTTAAAAAATAAATAAAAAAAATAAATAAAAAAACTTTTAAAAAATCTTAGCACCCAGGTGGGAAAGTGCTTAGCACTCAAAGGGTTAAAAATGTACAGTGTTTTTAGACATAATGCTATTGCATACTTAACAGACTACAGTATAGTGTAAACATAACTTATATTCACTGGGAAACCAAAACAATTTGTGTGACTCGCTTTATTGCAATAGTCGCTTTATTGTGGTGGTCTGGAACAGAACTCGCAATATCTCCGAGGTACGCCTGCACTTTGTCGTCACTTAGCTCCTTTCCACAAGAGTGCACTCGGATCTTATCAAGAGAAGTAAAATGGAAAGGTGTTTTTGGTTTTTATACAATTGCAGTATAATGGTTACTACTCATTAGGGTATTGGTTTTCCTCCTGTGACTGCAGCCCTCTTCAGAGCCGACCTACTGTTTTAAAACCTTAAAGAAGCCAGATGCTGAAGCTCTTATTCTTCATACTGGGCGCTTTAAACCCGTGTTACATGTAAAGCTCACACTCTGTATAATGCTACCAGAAACAATCACTCTGCGAACGTACACGACTCCTGCCAGCTTGTGAAAATGTGTGCGCGCCAATAGGAAGATGCGCAGCTTCAGCACCTATAAGGTGTTAAAATAGGAGAACGGCTTTGAAGAGATGCAGACACAGAAGGAAATAAAATATGGTGAGTAATAACCATTCTAATTTAGTTATGCCCAGCAATTTAAAGGGACACTAAACCCAATTTTTTTTTCTTTAATGATTCAGATAGAGCATACAATTATAAGCAACTTTCTAATTTACTCCTATTATCAATTTTTCTTTGTTCTCTTGCTATGTTTATTTGAAAAGCTTAGGAGCTGGTCCATTTTAGGTTCAGAACCCTGGGTCGTGCTACATTTAGCCACCAATCAGCAATCGCTACCCAGGTGCTGAACCGAAAATGGGCTGGCTCCTAAGCTTTACATTCCTGCTTTTCAAATAAACATAGCAAGAGAATGAAGAAAAATTGATAATAGGAGTAAATTAGAAAGTTGCATACTTTATCTGGATCATTAAAGAAAAAAAAATGTGGGTTTAGTATCCCTTTAAATTGTGCACTATTATTATTATCAGTAGAGCGCCAACAGGTTCCTCAGCGCTATAAACATATTGATCAAATATGCATGGCAGCATTTTTGGGGGACAAATGGGTAGAGGACTCTGCCAAGAGTTGCACTGTTGTAAATCAGCTCTCATGAAGGTGATCTACAAACAGCTGGGCTTGTAGGCCTACGTGCTAAGGGCGTTCAGGGGATGATAAAAGGAGAGGAACTGAGGTAAGAAAGAGTGTTCGTGTATATTGTAAGCATCCCTAAACATTACAGTCTTTAAAGAGCACTTGAAACTTTGGAAAACTAGGGAAGAGTCTTGAACGAGGCAGAGAGTTCCACAAGATAGGGGAAAAAACACAAGATAGGGGCCAGTCTGAAGTCCTGTAGACAGAAATGTGAGGAGGTAACGCGAGGAGGAGAGAAGGAGGTCATGAGCAGAACGAAGGGGACAGGAGGGAGAGTATATGAAGACGAGGTCTGAGACATAAGGGGAGCAGTATTCTTGAGGGCCTTCAATGTCAGAGTCAGAATTTTGTGTTTAATTCTAAAGGTTAGAGGAAGCCGGTGAAGGGATCTGAATCATGAAAGTTTAATTTTTACTTCCATGTCCAATCACCGATCAAAATAAAAAAGTTACCCTATTTTAAATCCCAACCATATCGCACGTAATCCTTATACTGCACCTTAGCGGACTGGTTCTTCGCGTGAATAGGTGGGTTTTTCAGCGCAGCTTGCAGAGCGCCCATCATGTTTCCTGTGATGGAATGTTAAGGGAAACACATACTGGCAAGAATAAAACTGGAATGTGATGGGAACATACATCATTCATAAACACATAACGTCTACCATGGCCAATATTTTACTCCTATTGTGTTGAGATTTTATAAAGACCAAAGAAAATAAACCGAGATGTATATTTATTTTACCATCTCTATCTTCCTTTTCACTGACACCCCAATGACGTATAAGTAATGATGCAACAAATTTAGAGAGAAGAAGATTAAAGGGATATGAAACCCAAAATGTTTCTTTTGTGATTCAGAGCATGCAATTAAAAAAATAAATTTCAATTTACTTCTATTCTCAAATTTGCTTCATTCCTGTGGTATTCTTTGTTTAAGATCTACCTAGGTTGGTGTCTGGCGCACTACATGGCAGGAAATAGTGCTGCCATCTTATGCTCATGGAAATGGATAGCTTTCTTGCAAAACTGCTGTCATATAGTGGTCTAGACACGTGCACGCTCCTGAGCTTTTTGTCCCTGCTTTTCAGCAAGAAAATAAAGAAAAATTAATAACAGAAGTAAATTAGAACATTCTCTATCCAAATCATGAAATAATTTAGGTTTCATGTCTCTTTAAGCAAATGAAGAAAGTGCAGAACGTATCAATGCTTCGTTAAAGGGACGTTGTAATGTAAAAATGTTCTCCCCTTTAACTTGTTTCCAATAATGATCAATTTTATATATATGGAGTGTATTAAAATATTTACAAATAGCTCAGTTTTATTTTGTCATGTGAAATAGCTGTTTTTCCGGTTGTATTCTCCACCTGTTACATTTCAGTGCAAGAGTACTGGCTACAGAAAAGCTATGTATACAAGATATTTCAGTAGAAATAAGTCTAAAGTAGAAGAGAACCCAGTCACTTGTAAATGGTGTATCTAAATCAGCTTTAAATGTAATGAACTCTTATCTGCACTGACCATTTATTTCTAAGCAACCACTGTCTGGTCATTGTGAACACCAAGAAATAGCTTTAGATAATACACCTACAATAGAATGTCCGTACCCCTTTCATGTCAGTAATAAAATTGATAGATTTAATAGCAGAGAATATGACTTGTGTTTTAGCCTCTCGGCTCCAAGATGCCTACAGAGCATTACCTGGCAATACACTAAAGATCTTTGAGGAAGGCAAAGGATCAATACACATTACTGTACTGAGAAATGACTATCAAATATATATATGTTTACGTTTAGTACAGATTAAAAGCAACATGGCTGGTGCCACTCCCTTCAACCTACCCAGCGTATTACACAACAACAGAACAAAGTGCATGTTTGGAAAAACTAATCTTTACAGTGAACCTTTTATTCAATAAATAGATATATATTATTTAGATATAGGTATATAAATACATACATCTTATTCCTATTTGAATAGTGTCTGGTGGCACTTTTCAGGTCACAGGGAAATGGGTCTGATCAGTTATTTATTTTCTCAGTTTATGTTTTATAATTTCTGATCATAATTCTTTAGAATTTACAATAGTTGGTTTGTTACGTAAGGGGGAGATTAAACCCAATTTTTTTCTTTCACGATTCAGATAGAGCACGCAATTTTAAGCAACTATCTAATTTACGCCTATTATCAATTTTTCATTCTCTTGCTATCTTTATTTGAAAAAGCAGGAATGTAAACTTACGGGCTGGTCCATCTTTGGTTGAGCACCTGGGTTGCACCTGCTGATTGGTGGCTAAATGCAGTCAATCAGCAAGCACTATTCAGGGTGCTAAACCAAAAATAGGCCAGCTCGTAAGCTTACATTCCTGCTTTTTCAAATAAAGATACCAAAAGAACGAAGAAAATTTCATAACAGGAGTAAAATAGAAAATTGCTGCTCTATCTGAATCATGAAAGAAAAATGTGGGGTTCAGTATCCCTTTAAACACTAAATAATTTTTATAAGCATAGTATTGTGCTTAATCTCTGCCTCTCTCTAGTCATAGGTGCCTACATATTAAAATGTACCTCTTATTGCATTCCACTGCTGATGTGTTTCCACATCTATAGCAGCTCTCCTTCAGATAACTGCAATAAAACCTAAGTTCCAACATGGGGGCTCCCATAATTAGAGGGAGGTGCATGAAATGTATTGAGTGTTCAGTGTCCTTTTAAATAGACTAAACAATCAGAGAAATTTAACAGAGAAATACCAATCAATATGGACCTGAATTTGCATCATTGGGAGATCACACATTAAAAGGGACAGTGAAGTCCAAAAAAAACTTCCATGATTTAAATATGGCATGTAATTTTAAACAACTTCCCAATTTACTTTTATCACCAATTTTGCTTTGTTCTCTTGGTATTCTTAGTTGAAAGCTAAACCTAGGAGGTTCATATGCTAATTTCTTAGACCTTGAAGACTGCCTCTGATCTGAATGCATTTTGACCACTAGAGGGTATTAGTTCATGGGTTTCATATAGATAACATTGAGCTGATGCACGTGAAATGACCTAGGAGTGAGCACTGATTGGCTAAAATGCAAGTCTGTCAAAAGAACTGAAGTAATGGGGCAGTTTGCTGAGGCTTAGATACAAGGTAATCAGAGGTAAAAAGTGTATATCTATAATAGTGTTGGATATGCAAAACTGGGGAATGGGTAATAAAGCGATTATCTTTCTTTTTAAACAACAAAAATTCTGGTGTTGACTGTCCCTTTAAGGTACGCTAACTCTGCAACTTTCTATCATGATAAAAAAACACTCTTTAAACATATTCAAATAAATAAGGTATTTTGTTTTCATCAAAATGTTAGTTAATTTTTTTTATTTTGAATCTGATGAAGTGCATGTGTGTACGCAGCAGCTCTGTGGCATCGAAACCCACTGGGTGAAAAGGCCAACACCCCTCTAATGGTGGAATGCCCCACAAACATAAAATAGAAACATATGTAAAAATAAAATACTAAACATTAACTGCTTAATGCTGTTAGGATGTTCCATCCCATCCTAAAGGTACTAGGCTTGAATGCCTTTAGGATGTCCTACTTTTTTGGCATGCTGCACCCTCCAGCTTCGACAAAGTCCAGGATTCGCCTGGGGGACGTACCTAGCATCGTAGGCAGTCTGCTAGGATCCAATCCCGGCGTTGGAATCACGTGATCGCATTGGTGATCAGGTGACTTCCTTTTTCCTTGTAATGTTTACATCAGAACTTTGTTCCAATCGTTAACATTTGCCCTCGTCTTGAAGGGGTTAACATGCCCGGTTTTAAATTTATACTCTGTTTTTTTTCTAGTCTCCTTTTTCCCCCACGTGTACAACTGATTTTGTAATGCTTAGTTTTGCAATTATATATTTTTCTTTACCAATCTACTACTAAAGTATGAACCTCTGATATTAAAGGAAAAGTAAAGTCAAACTTAAATGGTCATGATTCACATAGAGGATGCAATATTACATTTAATTTATTCTCTTAGTATCCTTTGTTTAAAAGCATACCTAGGTATGGGAGCTAGCTGGTGATTGGTGGCTGCACATATATAACTCATCATTGGCTCATCGTATGTGATAAGCTAGCTCCCAGTAGTGCATAGCTGCTCTTAAGCCTAATCTTTAATAAAAGATGACAAAAGAACAAAGTAGAATTTAAAAACAGAACAAAACTAGAAGAAAAAAAAAATATTTAAAATAAAATGTTCTATCTGAATCATGAAAGGTTTTTACTAAACTGCCCCTATGGTAACATTTTAAAATTTCAGAAATATTTTTTCAGTGCCGTTTTGCTGAGACTTATACATTCATGACATAATTACGTCATCTTAAAAATATACAAAGTGAACAACTATGTGATCTTCTAACCTAATACCAAGCTAAAAGAAACCTATTAAAAAACAGTGGTCAGGAAATCAGCCAAAACGAGATTTATAAATATACACAAAATTTCTATCACCCCTGAGATTGAGGCACCACTTCCTGCATTCCTAAAACACTAGCAAGACTAAGCTTGTCGTTATTCCCAGCCAGGCTAACACTGTGTACACATTGATAACAAATTTCAAGGTGTGTATGCCATGAAATCCAACACTGGGACTGAAAAGCACTTTGTACTCACTGTGCCCTCCCCTGACAAGCTCCCATATTCATTTAATTGTAAATATTTATATATTAAAAACAGTCAATCAATGCTTTAAAGGGATGGTGTACTGTCAAATTGGTTTCTACTTAATATGTTTACAAAGACTTATACCAGCTGCAGAGTTTAAAATGTATGGGAAATTGCATATTTAGATCTACTTTTGTATATGAGAACCGTTTACCTCCTTATCTTCTTTTTTACTGTTTACGCAAAGGCCAGTACTTACAAAGCAATGGAAAATGAACATTTTAGTACCTCTGTCACAGACACTAACTGGGAACATTGTTGTATCTAAATATTTTTGTTTACATGATGTATGGGTGGGGAAACAATAGACAAAACCAGCTATTTCTAATGAAAAAATAAAAAGTGAAGGAGCTATTTGTAAACAATTGAATACGCTCCACTCAATAAAATGGATAATTGGAAACGCATTAAAGGGGAGAATATATTAGCATACACTGTCCCTTTAAATAGCTTGATAACCAATGGTACCCGCATATCAAGCTCAAACCAGTACTGTAAAAAATATATTGATTTTTTTTCTCACTATATTTGAAAGAAACAAATATGCAAATATTACATTCATATCTGAAAATATATGTAAAGGAAGAAAATGAAGCTGTACTGGATATTTAGTTACTCAAAAAAATTGTAGCAGAATTAAAAATGTGTGAATATATATGTGTGTGTGTATATGTGCGAGTGTGTGTATATATGTATGTATGTATGTGTGTGTGTGTGTGTGTGTGTGTGTGTGTGAGTGTATATATACATGTGTATGTATGTGTGAGTGTGTGTATGTGTGAGTGTATATATGTATATATGTATGTGTGTGTGTGTGTGTATATATGTATGTGTGTGTGTGTGTGTATATATGTATGTATGTATGTATGTGTGTGTGTGTGTATGTGTGTGTGTGTATATATGTATGTGAGTGTGTGTATATATGTATATATGTATGTGTGTGTGTGTGTGTGAGTGTATATATACATGTGTATGTATGTGTGAGTGTGTGTATGTATATGTGTGTGTGTATATATGTATATATGTATGTGTGTGTGTGTATATATATGTATATATGTATGTGTGTGTGTGTATATATATGTATATATGTATGTGTGTGTGTGTATGTGTGAGTGTGTATATATGTATGTGTGTGTGTGTATATATATGTATATATGTATGTGTGTGTGTGTATCAATAACTGTACAACCTTCAGAGAATTGAGAGGATATTAAATACTTTGTGATTCTAATATAAAGTTTTAATAAATTTGTAGTGAAACAACTTTCCAATATAAATTAGTTTATTTTGTCCAATTTTCCTGTAATTTAAATCTGATTTTTTTTTTTTTTTTTTTCCAAGTCCTCAGAATAGGGGTTAAAAGCAGATCTGGCTGGTGACCGGTACCTACACAATTATGTCACACCTGATAGGCTTACTCCGTAGGGGTTAAACACATAAATTAGAACATATTAATTAGACTAAAGAAAGAAGCAGAAAATGTTGACACCACAAGTACTACCCCCACCCTTAATAAGGAGATTTGTGGCAGCCTCTATAAAGTACCACAATTTTTAAGATCTTTAATTTCCCCTTCCCATATGCAGTACAGATGATTAAGTCACCACATACACTCCTTATATGGCAGGTTCCTCTTTGTAAAGTACATGCAGCCCACGCTATGCACAGCATAGATGAATTAGACGCTATAGATAGAAATAGATGCACATAGATAATAGGTATAGATAGATGACAATGAGATAAGTACATAGAGATGTTGCAAATGATTTCCCAGGTGAGAGACTTCTCTATTTACTGTGCAGCCAGTTCATACACAATAAAGACCTTTTCTTGTCTAATGAATAAGCTACCTAGTAAATTGTAGTAAATACATAAAATAATGATCTCATGTTAGTGAATATGTGCTATAAGCAGCCTGTGGTTACACAGCACAAGCACCTCCAGAGACAATGAGACAATATTCACTGACATGAGCACTTCTGACAGTGGTCTGTGAGCTGTTACAAATGACAGAGGGGCGTTTAGTGAAGATGCCCCGTGAGCAGGAGAGGTCTCTGGTGCACACCTGGCGCTGCCCGCACACTACTGCCCTGGCCCCTGTCACTCAGGTACAAAAGGATATCCTCGGATAGCGCCGTCAACCTCCCCCTCGTCCGGTCCCTGCTGTCCTTCTCCTGTCTCCTCCTCGTCCACGAACTTGTTCTCGTCATATTCGTCCACATCCACCCTACGGAATCGAACGGACACCGTGTTCTTAGACATCCTGGGACTGAGGGACCGAGCGGCTGGCAGGGAGCGGCCAAACCCAGTGCGCATGCGCAGACCCTTCCGCTTTCACCGGCTTCCGGAGAGCGCCTGCTTGAGGCTGTCAGTCAGGGGGAGGTGTCTGCACGCGCGGGCGATGCTAGGTGCGCGTGCCACACGTGGGCGGTATTTCATTAGTGTACCCGATAAACTATAGTATTGCACTAGTGATTTGTAGCATCTTGTAAAGGTCTGCAGACTATTGCACTAGTGACTTGTAGCATCTTGTAAAGGTCTGGAGACCATTGCACTAATGATTGGTAGCATCTTTTAAAAGTCTGCAGACTATTGCACTAGTGATTTGTATCATCTTGTAAAGGTCTGCAGACTAGTCTATTGCACTAGTGATTTGTATCATCTTGTAAAGGTCTGCAGACTAGTCTATTGCACTAGTGATTTGTATCATCTTGTAAAGGTCTGCAGATTAGTCTATTGCACTAGTGATTTGTATCATCTTGTAAAGGTCTGCAGACTAGTCTATTGCACTAGTGAGTTGTATCATCTTGTAAAGGTCTGCAGACTAGTCTATTGCACTAGTGATTTGTATCATCTTGTAAAGGTCTGCAGACTAGTCTATTGCACTAGTGATTTGTATCATCTTGTAAAGGTCTGCAGACTAGTCTATTGCACTAGTGAGTTGTATCATCTTGTAAAGGTCTGCAGATTAGTCTATTGCACTAGTGATTTGTATCATCTTGTAAAGGTCTGCAGACTAGTCTATTGCACTAGTGATTTGTATCATCTTGTAAAGGTCTGCAGACTAGTCTATTGCACTAGTGAGTTGTATCATCTTGTAAAGGTCTGCAGATTAGTCTATTGCACTAGTGATTTGTATCATCTTGTAAAGGTCTGCAGAGCATTGCACTAGTAATTTGTAGCATGTTGTAATGGTCTGCAGACTATTGTACTAGTGATTTGTATAATCTTGCAGTCCGAGGATGCAAAGATGCCCCCAGTAGTAACATTAGCATATCAACCTACTAGCCTGGGCATTGACTTTACAAATCCTGCCTACCTGCATGCAACCAATGCTTATGCACAATTGCGCAATTGGGAAGGAAGTTAGGTAAGAGTCCCGCCTTGAATGTTGCCACTAACTGGTTATGTGTCTTTGTGCATAATGAGATTATGCTGCTGGGAGCCTGTGACCTCCCCCATGAAGACAGAGGACAGGAGTGACTCAGTCACTGATGTGCTGCCCCTTGTCAAGTGCTGCCTGGGTTAGTTAGACCCACTTGGTCCTATGGTTGAGCCGGCCCTGAGATGGGTTGGCAGCTGTCCTCCACAAAAATACTCAACAATCTGTAGGTGACAGATGACTGAGCGTGATGGTAAGTGGGGGTCATACAGTGTTGTCCCTCAAAAACTGTACCTCCGCCACCACTTATGTTATTCACAACTCGGCCATTGTACACCTAGGTTGTGAGTAACATACAAATCAATCATTTTACCTGTTTGGTTTCCAGTAATACTCATAAACAGTTGTGATTTGAGCCCCTTGACTACTCCTCCCTTTTACATTCGTCCAATTAACCAGTTTGTTTTATGTTAATCTTTGTGATCTCCACCTCCTGGAATCTCACTGTTACAATGTTCCTTCCATATATTTTTTATGGATTTTTTAAACAGTATGTATTGTTCTTATTTTATGTACATATGATAAGATTAAGAACAGACATGGGGGGGGGGACTTTGTAAACAGTAGGGTATGCTTCACCTGCTATACCTGCCTTAATATTATGAAATATTTACCTAGGACAATATATGTGGAGCATATGTGCCAGAGAACAGATCATTTCTAGGATACTTTTGTAATGCTGAGTAGTCATTTTCAGTTGGTGATGTAGGATTTGAGTATAACTGAGCCAGACACCTTTAATAGTGACTTGGATGTGACCCAGCAGTTGTCAGATGTTGAAAGACAAATATTTAGCAACACAGTACCTTGTAATATAGCAAAGAGGCTGAAAGATGGGCACGTGCAGGAACCAAGGAGAGGTCATATGCAGGAGGGCTCATATAATTTAATCAATGCTTCCAAACTTCCAAAAGGTAATCGGTACAGGCCAAGATTAAACACTGTCTGCAAACCAAACTTTAAGTAGGCGTCAAGTTAAATCTGTTATTGTTTAGATCCATAAGTTTGCAAAATGGACCAGCTTCAAATCCGACAAAAAACACAGAAGTCAAAGCTTGAAAACAAGGTTGTTCCAAATATGATGCAATAGTTATTGCAGTACATGTGGATCGGAAAACACTTGTGGGAGCAAAAAATAAACGTCACAAACAGAAGGTTGAAGATGGATCAGCCAAAACTGTTAGAATGGCTAAAAATAACTAAGAAATAACTGGCTGTCAACAAGAGAGCCAGTGTTGGGTCATTTGCTCTGACATCCAATGGCCTGTTCTATTGGTTTTGCAATGGTAAACCATTATGGATGAAACCCAGCAGATCCAATCTTACATTATAATTCCGATTCTTGACCTGTAGAGGGTTAGATTGAAGAGGGTTAATATATTAATAAAACATTTCACAACCCTAATAGGGAAGGGAGGGAGGGAAAATACTCGTGTCTGTGTCTTTAATAAAATCTAGATTATTCCTTCACTATGCTAGGATAATCAGAATTTTATTACAAGCACAGAGACTCATATTTTGCTAGTTTAAAGCAAAGAGAAATTAGACAAGAAGAGAAGAGGCAGAATTAGCAATAGGATTAAAATAAAACTGTTTGAATGTAGATTCTGAAGACCAATCTGCTGCGCTAAGAATGTCTTGGAGAGAGGAAGATTTAAGGAAAGCTTTGGAAGCTGAAGCTCCTCTGACAGAATGAGCTGAAAAAGACTCTTCCACTCCAGATAACAAAATAATCCATTTCAGCGATATATGTAGAAGTGACAGGCTTATAAGGAGAAACAAAAGAAATAAGAAGTTGAGGGGAAGAAAGAGACCTAAGGGAAGAAGTTCTGGATTCATACTCTTTAACCCCTTAATGACAGAGGACGTACCAGGTACATCATAGGAAAAGCTCCCCTTAATGACAATTGACGTACCTGGTACGTCCTTTGTTGTTTGAAGTGCTGGAAGCGATCATGATTGCTTCCAGCTGCTTACAAGGGATTGTAGTGATGCCTCAACATTGAGCCATCAATGCAATCCCATATTTTACCCACCGATGCAGAGAGGGCCACTCTGTGGCCCTCTCAGCATCGGCTATTGCGGCTAACACATTCGTTGGTGGGTGGGAGCAACTCCTCTCAATTGCGTTGGCTGTTTTTTTTCTAAGTTCAAGCCCGATCGGCTCTAATGTTGCACTGTCAGCGGTTGCGGCCGGGGGGGCGTGTGCGCGTGCACACGCACGCAACTTATGCACTCCTGTTGCAAAAAAAAGATGATGCTGTTGAAGGAAGGGATCTCCATTGTCAAGTAAGGGATCTGGGAGGGGGAGGGATGTAGATTATTGAGGGGGGCCAGCTACACTACATAAAACTAATGTTTTAAATAAAAAAGTAAAAAAAAACAATTTTTGGGGGCAAATTGGGTACTGGCAGACAGCTGCCAGTACCCAAGATGGCGGCAAATAGGTAGGGGGGAGGGTTAGAGAGATGTATGGGGGATCAGGGAGGTTGTGAGGTAAGGGGGATCCATCACTGCAGACTGTTGAAGAAAATAATAATAAAAAAAAAAAATGCTTTTTATTTCAGTACTGGCCGACTTTCTGCCAGTACTTAAGATGGCGGGACAATTGTGGGGGAGGGAAGAGAGCTGTTTGAGGGGGGTCAGGGGGGATCAGGGGGTGGGATGTGTCAGATGGGAGTCTGATCTCTACACTAAAGCTAATAATTAACCCTACAAGCTACCTAATTAACCCCTTAACTGCTGGGCATATTACAAGTGTGGTGCACAGCAGCATTTAACGGCCTTATTATTACCAAAAAGCAACGCCAAAGCCATATATGTCTGCTATTTCTGAACAAAGGGGATCCTAGAGAAGCATTTGCAACCATTTGTGCCATAATTGCACAAGCTGTTTGTAAATAATTTCAGTGAGAAACCTAAAATTGTGAAAAATGTAACAGTTTTTTTTTTATTTGATCGTATTTGGCGGGGAAATGGTGGCATGAAATATACTAAAATGGGCCTAGATCAATAATTTGGGTTGTCTACTACACTACAATAAAGCTAAAACTAAACCTAAAAGCTCCCTACAAGCTCCCTAATTAACCCCTTCACTGCTGGGCATAATACACGCGTGGTGTGCAGTGGCATTTAGCAGCCTTCTAATTACAAAAAAGCAGCGCCAAAGCCATATATGTCTGCTATTTCTGAACAAAGGGGATCCCAGAGAAGTATTTAACACCATTTATACCATAATTGCACAAGATGTTTGTAAATAAATTCAGCGAGAAACCTAAAGTTTGTGAAAAAATTTGTGAAAAAGTCAACAATTTTTTTTATTTGATCACATTTGGCGGTGAAATGGTGGCATAAAATATACCAAAATGGGCCTAGATCAATACTTTGGGATGTCTTCTAAAAAAAAATATATACATGTCAAGGAATATTCAGGGATTCCTGACAGATATCAGTGTTCCAATGCAACTAGCGCTAATTTTGAGAAAAGGTGGTTTGGAAATAGCAAAGTGCTACTTGTACTTATTGCCCTATAACTTGCAAAAAAAGCAAAAAACATGTAAACATTGGGTATTTCTAAACTCGGGTCAAAATTTAGAAACTTTTTTAGAATGGGTGTTTTTTGGTGGTTGTAGATGTGTAACAGATTTTAGGGGTCAAAGTTAGAAAAAGTGTGTTTTTTTCAATTTTTTCCTCATTTTATATTTTTTTATAGTAAATTATAAGATATGATGAAAATAATGGTATCTTTAGAAAGTCCATTTAATGGCGAGAAAAAAAACGGTATATAATATGTGTGGGTACAGTAAATGAGTAAGAGGAAAATTACAGCTAAACACAAACACTGCAGAAATGTAAAAATAGCCATTGTCATTAAGGGTAAGAAAATTGAAAAATGGTCCGGTCATTAAGGGGTTAAGGCAAGAAGCGACACAAAGATTGGGTTGATCAGGAAAAAACGGATAAAAAATAGACTTAGAAAAGGATTTTATTCTAGGAGAAATAATAAAAGTTACTCCAAAAGGAGAAAACCTTTTTGAATTTATATCAATGGCTCATGGCTCTGACGTTTGAAACCCTGCGGAAAGAGAGAAGACTTAAAAGAGTAGCTAATTTAGCAGATAGTTGTTTGAGAGAAAGGTTAGAATTAGATGGTCAATTTTGAAGGAAAGGAATATTTAAAAGAAGGGGGATTTTTAATCCTGATGGCTTTAAGTAAACGACAAATGTGAGGATGTCTACCAATAAGAATATCATTAATGAAATTGTGGCTGGCAGAGATAGCAGAACGGGCCAGATTAATGGAACGATAAGCGAAACCATTATCAAAGAGAGAAGATAAATAATCAATTATTTTGTGAAGGATAGTAGATCATAAACACTCATCTAGTATGGTTTTGGTACACCTGTTTTTCAGTTCTTATCCAGTGCAAACCCTTATTTTAGTTTCTAGGGCTCTATTATATGCATAGTGAAGTATTTTGAGAAGACTAACTATAAAACTTTTATTAATATTACAATTTGCTTAAGTATTTATAGAAAGAGGAGCTCCTGTTAAGCCCATATTATGACCTCCGTAACCCCCCCCCCTAATTATAGTACTCAGGGTCGACTGAATTAATCCTGAGTCTCTTAAAGCGGTTTCTTTCATAATAAAACCGCAGCTAATCTAAGGTCAATTACTATATAGAATCAATATTGTGTTCACAAGCTTACAGTTAATCCAATAATTTTACTATCCGGAAGTAATATTGTAAAGAAGTTGTATATCTACAGAGTCAACATTTATGATTTATACTAGATATCCCAATTGACGTTTCTTCATTTTTATTTATATATGGTCATCATATATTTGGGTTTGTTGGGGCAATATCAAGTTTGCTTTCTTATATAAGATATACTAGTTGGTGTTAACTCCTTTAGTTGTAAACAACATAGCATTTTTTACTCCTATATGCTTGTTCTACTTCCATGCTTATTGTTTATTTACTACATCTTTATACGTTATAGAATATATATTTCTCATGTGAGATTTATTTCCACTAAATATAAAACAAAGAAAATTATAACATCACTGTTATTCTTATTTGTACTTTGAAAATGTGAGGTTAATTTTCTATATATTTCAGTCTATCTTGTGATGTAACAGGTATGATTGTATAATACTTTGCTTGTGACAATTGATATGTTGTTTTTTTCTGTACCACTACATTAGTTGATGCATTGCTTGTATGTTATTGCATATCAAACCTCAATAAAAAAATGTAAAAAAAAAAATTATTTCGTGAAGAAGGGCAGAAAAAGGATCCAAGTTCCTTTGTGAACCCCAGCTACCTCATCTAGACCAGACTGAAAAATAGGCTTTTTTGGTGCCTGGAGCCCAAGATTCTTGGAGAAGTGATTGAGATCTTTCTGAAAGGCCTTCAAGGGACCAGGGGCCCCTGAAATTGTCCAAGCCACGAGGTTGAGGGAATGAGGGGATGAAGACGCTCTAATGGGTCCAGAAGGAGATTGCCGAGGGGAGGAATGAGAAGAGGGGGAAGAAAGGAAAGTTCCAGAAGAGATGGGGGTACCAGGATTGGGTTGGCCAAAGGGGAGTGATCAGGAGAAGGGAGATATGGGACTTGCGAAGATGAGCAAGGGTTCTCGGAATCATGGAAAAGGGAGGAAAGGCATATGCTCACTGAATCAGCAAGGTTTGTAGAAATGCATCTGTTGCCGATGCCTCTGGATCTGGGCACCAACTGAAATAGGATTTCATTTGGAAATTGGATATGGAAGCGAAAAGATCTATCACAAAGGGACCCCTCAGGGAGTAGAGGGAGAGGAACATTTTTGGGAGTAATTTCCAATCGTTGGAGTCCTGAAGATGTCGAGATCCCCAATCTGTGGCAAAATTTGAAAGGCCAGGGATGTACTCTGCCTGGATGGAGATTTTCTTCTTCAAACAATGGTGAATAAACTCCTTTCTGATGTCTGAAAGAGATTTTGATCTGGTTCTGCCCAAGTGGTTCAAATATTTCACAGCAGAAATGTTGTCCATGCGGAGGATAACTGATAGAGGAGAAGAGTTGCAAACAAAACTCCTTATTGCAAAAGAACCTGCAAGAAGTTCTTTGCAATTGATGTGAAGACCTCTCTGCATTTGTCCATTTGCCACCGGTGATAAGGGGATCACAACGAGCGCCCCAACCCGAGTTGCTGACATCTGCCTCTATGATCAGATCCGGAGAATTTCCAAATATGGCTTTGCCATTCCAAGCATCCATATTGCGAAGCCACCAAATGAGTTCCTGGTGAGCTTCTAAAGAGAGAGAAATCAGATGAGAATAAGCACAACCCTTGCGGAGATACTGAATCTTTAAACGCTGAAGGGCCCGGTAATAAAGGGGAGCCTGAATGGAGGAAGAAAGGAGGCCGATAATGCGAGCCAAAAGTCTTAGGGGAAAGGAAGGTTTCTTGAGAACCAGGGCTATTTCTTTCTTTATTTTGGTAATTTTGTCCTGGGGAATATATATTTAGACGAACACCCCTGAATCTGAGCCATGCTGTGACCGGTTTCAAAATTTTTGTGAAAGTCCAAAGAGCAGAGGAGAGACCGAATGTAAGGCAAGTGTATTGCCAAAAGATGTTGTTCCAAGAAAAAAGAAGGAATCTCCTAAAATTCAGATGAATGGGGACAGTCAAATAAGCATCGGTAAGATCCAATCGGACCAGCCAATCCCGATCATGAAGACAGTCTCGAAGAAGGTGAATGCCCTCCATTTTGAAGTGTTGGTAACAGACTGAGGCATTCAAGGTTCTGAGATTTATCACCGGACGGAAGAGACCGTTTTTCTTTTTAACCAGAAACAGATTGCTTATATAACTGTCCTCGTTCTTGAGGACCAGTTCTATGGCCTGTTTTGATGCTAGGGAAGAAATCTCTGAGTCTATGGCCAGACCCTCTTGTTTTGAAAAAACAATGGGATTTGGAAGGGGAGTTTGGGAAGGGACATCTATAAAATCTATTATGGCTCCAGGAATGGTTTGGAGAAATACAGCAAGTCTTCCACCTATTTTGTTGGGGGGAAAAAGGGGGAAGGAGAAGATTTACCTGAGTTAAATCTGGAACGGCCTCTGTGATGGAAGGATCTTGATGGCCAGGAACGACCTCTTGATGGGAAGAAGGCAGGATTTTGTGTCTGAGTTTGTGGTTGGTTTGTATAATAGTACTGGGACCTGTAGTTATAGCTGGATTGGCTGGGGAAAATGGCCCCTTCTTTTCCCGGCCCTGTCAAAAACACTTAATTGTGTATAGAGGGTGTTTTTAATGGTAGATTTTGTCTTAGACAAAGTATTGAACGTCTTTGCATAATTATTCATTTAAAAAAAATATATGTCTCCAAATATTAAGCCATTGGAATCAGTAGAGCGTTGAGTCGCAGCAAAATCGGATAGCTTTGGATCCAATCTGCGAATTATATTTCTCCTCCTTACTGCGACTATGGCCTCATTAACGTTGCTAAGAAAAGCAACAGATCTTAAAATCCATTTCCTTATGACAAAAGGATCAAGGGAAGAATTTGAAGCAATAGCTTTCTCATTAAGGTCAAAAAATTTTGCGATGGGGCCAGTGGTATCTAAAAGCTTATCCTGACAAGCCCTAAGGAGGCGGTCAGAACCTTTTTAAGGTTGGAACCTTGGGGGCCAAGAAATTTTAGAATGTCAGAGTCAATTTCAGGGGTAATGGTCGAATTATTGGGCAGAGAGGGTCTAGGGCATTCGGCTCTGAGTTTGTATCTAGAAGATTTTTTAAGGGAATTACGAAGATAGTGGTCCATATAATCCGCAATTTCCTTAGAAGGAAACCATTTAGTAGAATGGGGATGTTGCAGTTCATCAGGTTTGGTCAGGGGATTACCTAAATAATCAAGGATTTTTTTTTCTTTTTGAGGGAAATAAAGATTGGCTTTTTTGCGTTGTTTATATTTAATAAATTAGTCAAAGTCAGAATCGGAGGAGAAAACATCACATGAATTGGAACGTTATTATCTGAAAAATATTCTTCCTCAGAAGAGGAAAGATCATTATAGAGTCTTTTGCGAGCCTTAAGGTCAGAGACTGATCTCTTTAAAAGAGACTGAGTGAGGTAAGAATCTGAAAAAATAAGCCCTGACATACGGCTCTTATGATCAGGGGTTCTGGTGCCTAGGGTAATCTGCCGGCCAGCAGAGGGGATATCTGCGATTTGCAGAGAATAAGGAGAGTCTGGATGAGATAGGCTTGACGTTCTTAAATGCAATTGTTTTGGAGAAGAAGGGGTTAAATGTTTTTTTTTTTTTATTTGCACTTTTTTGATACGGAAGTATTGAGGTTAATGACAGCCATAAGAGAATTCTATTTATTATCTACTTGTCGGAAGAGACAAAATGGCGATGAGAGACGTCTAAATAAAAAAGAGAATGGCTGCAATTAAAAACACAGCCAAGGAAACAAAGGGACCTGCAAAAACCTACTAAAAGGGAGAGGACACAAGCGGTAAGAACCGCAACCTAAATACACAGGCAATAAAACATTTTTTAATGTTGGGAAACAAAAAAAAACATTTCTTTATTGAAACGAAGCTAATAAAATGTAGGATGGGCAAAGGAAACTGAAATAAATGGGAAAAATGACAAAATATAGGGGAATTTTTTTAAAAAACAATTATAAACAAGCGAAATGAGAGAGTACTTATTTGTACAAGCAGCAAAAAGATAAGGAGGAATTGGGTCTATGTGGACAGTTTCTGGGCACTATGACTGTGCTCATTGGCTTGTTTCATCAACTCATTTGCATGTCAGTTTTTCATTGGTTATTCTTGTTTCCATTGTAATGTTCAACTTGTTTATGTTTTATTGAATGTTAGTCTGTGAAAAGCTGCATAAGTAGTAAAGAGAAGGTAATGCAAAATAGGAGTCTCTGTGCTTGTAATAAAATCAGAGAACCAAGCTCCAGTGACGGTTCTACGGGAGGTGGGGAGCTGAGGGGTGCTATGCACCCCCATATGTACATGTAGCACCCCCATTGAACTACAAAGGACTCCATATATTATGTGTGCTGTGTAAACACCTTTGTTAGCCCCCCCAAATATTAAATACCCCTTGTTGAAAAAGAATATGCACATATCCTACACTAGTGGAAGCTTGTTGCTGATTGGTGCTGGCACACAATTGTCTTTTGTGATTGGCTAACTAGATGTGTTCAGCTAGCTGGCAGTAACAAGAAAATGAAGCAAATTTAATAATTGAAGTAAATTGGGAAGTTGTTTAAAATTGTATGTTCTATCGAAATCATGAAAAAAATGTAGGGTTTCCTGTCCCTTTAAGTTCTAGAATCGGTATTGAAAAGCTCTTTCAGTATAAAATATAGGAAGATAGGAGATCTGTGACATTAGTATTTAAAGGGATACAAAGTTCAACATTGAAATGTGCATGGGTGCATTTCAATTTTCAATAAAAGCATTTTTACAATATATTTCATTAGGAAAAATGCTTCTAGCAAAAATTATTATTTCATATGCAGTGAGTGCACGGTGCGCCAGCAATCAAACACCACAACTTCTCAGAGATACAGCAGTGGCTTGTATCACTGATGCAATAGACACCATCTATGGAGCTTGATGCCCCGTGTTTCTGGCGAGCTTGCAGACTCGCCAGAAATAGCAGTTGTGAAGCAGCGGTCACAAAGACCGCTGCTCCATAACCTGTCCGCCTGCTCTGAGCAGGCAGACAGACATCGCCGGAAATCAACCCGATCGAGTACGATCGGGTTGATTGACACCCCCCCTGCTGGCAGCCTATTGGCCGCGAGTCTGCAGGGGGAGGCGTTGCACCAGCAGCTCTTGTGAGCTGCTGGTGCAATGCTGAGTATGGAGAGCGTATTGCTCGACGTATTCAGCGAGGTCTGACAGACCTGATCCGCACTGTCGGATCAGGTCCGACAGACCTTAATAACTAGAGGCCAAGGTGTTTAAGTTCTGATCCTCCGCCACAAAATACCGTAGCGCTGAGTACAGATAGGGGTATACAATGACAAGGATTTGTGATGATACAAAAACATAACAGACTAAACAAATCTAGTACAGGAGGAAGAGCAGTTTGTGTCAGGATGAACCCAAGTAAATGTTTGCATTAATGGGAAATAAACCCTCCTGTAAAAGGGTTAAACACATAGTTATAGTCAACTCTAGAACAGCAATGCACTACTGTCTGTGAGCTAGCTGAACACATCTGATGAGCCATTGACAAGGGGCATTTGTGCAGCCACCAGTCACCAGCTAACTCCCATTAGTGCATTTCTGCTCCTGAGCCTACCTAGGCCTTCAGAGGGCACAGAGAAAACAAATTTAATTTTATAATAGAATTGAAATGTATTGCATTGAGTCTATCTGAATATTATTTTTTTTTTTAAATTAGGGCTTACATGTGCTGGCTCAGTCCAGTAGATGGCGCACAAGGCGCTTTTTGTAGCATGTAATGTTATTTTCTTTACTTGAAATCTGAATATTTCAATAAATATATGCAATTTGAACTGACAAAACAATAATGAAATCAGAATATCATATCATTATTATTTATCATTTCATGTTTACACTGTTACTTGTGACAATATTTGTCACTGTATATAGTTCTGTGCTTGTGATAGACAATGAAAGTGTGTAGATACTAGTTCAAATTCTCAGATCACTTCTCCCGAACACTCTCGCGCATAGCACAGGAATCCTTTTTTGTACACACTACGGCCCCAATTTATCAAGGTCTGTCGGACCTGATCCAACAGTGCGGATCAGGTCCGACAGACCTCGCTGAATACGGCGAGCAATACGCTCGCCGTATTCAGCATTGCACCAGCAGCTCACCAGCAGGGGGTGTCAATCAACCCGATCGTACTTGATCGGGTTGATTTCCGGCGATGTCTGTCCGCCTGCTCAGAGCAGAAACACGGGGCATCAAGCTCCATACTGATGAATATGCCCCTATGTATAATAGCACATAAACACAAACTCACACTTAGATATTTACACTCTCACATACACACACACAAATGCTCGCTCTCTCACACACACTCAAAGATACTAACTCACCCACAATAAGGCACACACATTCTCTCTCACACACACAAATACACTCACTCTGTCACACACACAGAAAGACTGACAAACGCAAAGATACACACACACACACCACAGGAATTTTTGTTTTGCAGAGTATACACAATGTATAATAGCACATCAACACAAACTCGCACATAGATATTTACACTCTCTCACACACACACAGAAGGACAATGACAAACACAGACACACACTCATACACACACAGACACAATCTCACAAAACACACACACAAATACACTCACTTTTACTCACACACAGGACACTGACAAACACAAAGACACACACTCTTACACACACAGACACACTCACAAAACATACACACACAAATACACTCACTCTCTCACACACAGGGCACTGACAAACACAAAGACACACACTCTTACACACACAGACACACTCACACATTCTCTCACACGCAGAAGGACACTGACAAACACAAAGACACACACTCTTACACACACAGACACACTCACAAACTCAAACTCACAAAGACACACTACCACACAAAGACACACACACACACATTCTCTCGCACACACAAATACCCTCACTCTTTCACACACACAGAAGGACACTGACAAACACAGACACACACAGACACACTCTCACACACACATTCTCACACACACACTCACAAAAACACACACACACACAAATACACTCACTCTTTCACACACACAGAAGGACACTGACAAACACAGACACACACTCTTACTCACACAGACACACTCACAATCTCAGACACACTCACAAACTCAGACACACTCCCACACAAAGACACACACACACAAGACAGAAATAACTGTAGGCATGTGCAGAATCTTGCAAAAGTACAATGTCACCTTTTTGGCTGTGGCTGTTTCCCACCAAACCCTGACATTTACATTTCTGGACCTGACTCAGCTTCAAATCTGAACACACAAATGGAAACCAGAACTGTCTGGGTCTTTCCTGGACAGGTAGCAACCCTACTTCTCAAAGTTCAGTTCCAGGGTTGCCGGTCTTCAGTTCCAAGGTTGCCGGTCTTCAGCTCTGTTGTCATCGGAATTCAGCTCCGCTCTCTGCCGGATTGTTCCTGGAAGAAGAAAGAAGAGGTCGCCGCTTGGAAGAAGACTGCACCGCATGGGACAGGACCTTCTACACCGGACTTCAGGAACGGTGAGTACCAACCTAGGGGTTAGACTTAGGTTGTTTGTTTTTTTTTTTAAATTTGGGGGGGGGTATTTAGATTAGGGTGGCAATGCGTAAAAGAGCTATCAATGCCCAAACAAATGCCATTTTCAGGGCAATGGGTAGTTTAAGTTTTTTAGTGTTAGGTTTTTTATTTAGGGGCGTTTGGTGGGTGGGGGGTTTTACTGTTATGGGGGACTTTGTGTATTTTGAATGTAAAAGAGCTGTTTATCTTGGGGCAATGCCCTGCAAAAAGCCCTTTTAAGGGTTACTGGTAGTTTATTCTTAGATTAGGGGGTGTTTTTATTTTGGGGGGCTTTTTTATTTTCATAGGGATTAGGTAGAATTTTTTAAAATTTGATCATTTTGTTTTTTATTTTCTGTAATCTTAGATTTTTTTTATTTTCTTTAATTGTAGCTTAAAGGGACAGTCTACACCAGAATTTTAATTTTGACTAGACTGTCCCTTTAATTTATACTTATTTTGTTTTTAAGTAATGTTAGTTTTTTTTTTATTTTAATAGTAACTTTATTATTTTGTAATTTAGGTAATTTGGGTTCATTTAGGGGGTGTTAGGTTAGGGGGCTTAGTAATTTAATTATTTATTTGCATTGTGGGCTTTGGCGGTTTAGGGGTTAATACTTTAATAGGTTTATTGCATTGTGGGCTTTGGCGGTTTAGGGCTTAATACTTTAATAGGTCGTTTGTGTTGTGGGCTTTGGCGGTTTAGGGGTTAATACTTTAATAGGTAGTTTGTGTTGTGGGTTAATGGCGGATTAGGGGTTAATAGTTTTATTAGGTAGTTTGTGATGTTGGGGTTTGCGGATTTAGGGGTTAATACTTTATTTTTAGTTGCGGTGTGGGTTTGATGGCGGATATAGGGGTTAATACACTTTATTAGTTATTGCGGTGGGGGATTGCGGTTGACAGGTAGATAGATATTGTACATGCGTTAGGTGTTAGTTTATTTTTGCAGGTAGTTTCGGGAGTTACAATGCTCCCATACTCAGCGCAAGGCTTGCTGCAGCTGCCTTTGTGTGGTGAGGTGAAAATGGAGTAAGACTTCTCCATTTTCGCCACGTTAGTCATTGCGCTGAATATTGGATACCGATTTGCGATGTGGTCCCATGTTACTTATGGGTGTAAAAATTGCGGGCGATGGGTGAAATATACGTGCCGTATTTATATGCGGCGCTGTATATTGAATACCAAAACCACGTAAAATATGGCGTTGCCGGCTTTTGCGGGCGACACCGCATATGTAATGGGCCCTTAGTTTGCAGATATACCATAATTATGGGGAAAAGACACCACAAAAAAAGCAAAATCAATAGCATTTTTGTGTCATTTTTTATGGAGTATATGGTAAATATCAGCACAGGAATAATTTTATTTTCTAAACATTTCAAATACACATTTTATGGTCCCACATATAGCATCAGTTTACCTTCCCCCGAAACCCAAAATGTAGATTTTTATTATCTAAAATGTTCATTACAAATTAATAATAGAAAATCAAAATATACAAACTATTTTTTTTTGTTCACTTTGGAACATTTTGCAATTTATGCAGAAAATTAGTTGGTATAAAATATCTAACCTATTAAAATATTAGATAAACTGACATTTTACAAAATAAATGCTTTAGCACTCAGCAGTCCCGGTCAGTGATTTTGCGCAGTGTAGCACTTTGTGTTTGTGTTTTGTTGCTCCTGGACACTTCCACTTCACATACAACTTACAATTGACTGTGGCAGATCAAGTAGGGTAGAAATTTCAGTAAATGACTTATGACAGTGCCACAATTAAAGTCACTAAGCTCTTCAGTACGACACATTGTCTGAGGAGATATCATGGCTATGTTCTGGATTTTATGCACCTGTTAGCAATAGGTCTGGCTGAAACACCTGAATTAAATAATTAGTAGGGGGTAGAAAAATATCACTTTACATACTAGCCAAGAGAGAAATGTTACTTGTCTAGATGAAAAAGTTACTAGTCCACTCAATGGTAAATATACAGTTGTGCTCATAAGTTTACATACCCTGGCAGAATTTATGATTTCTTGGCCATTTTTCAGAGAATATAAATGATAACACAAAAACTTTTCTTTCACTCATGGTTAGTGTTTGGCTGAAGCCATTTATTATCAATCAACTGTGTTTACTCTTTTTAAATCATAATGACAACAGAAACCCAAATGACCCTTTTTAAAAGTTTACATACCCTGGTGATTTTGGCCTGATAACATGCACACAAGTTGCACTGTCGGATCAGGTCCGCAAGACCTTTGATAAATAGGGGCCCAAGTGTGTTTGTCCGAAGCTGTCATGTGCAGTAGAGACAGCACCAGGACAAACACACCTGGCCTTGACATGCTGTTTGCGGCGAAAGTGGGCGTGGCCGTACGGGAGCGTGGGTGTGACCTGACGGGGTGTGGGCGTGATGTGGCGGGGGCGTGGTCGGGCATGATGGGGTGTGACAGGCGCGGTCGGCGGGAGAGAAATAGAAAGAGAAGGGGAGAGACAAAAAGAGATAGGAAAGAGCTAAAGAGAGGGGAAGAGCAGAAGAGAGTGGGAAGAGAGAGCAAAATAGAGGGGAAAGAGCAAAATAGAGGGAAGAGTGAGAAAAAGAGGGGGGAGAGAGAGAGCAAAAGAGAGGGATGGAGAGAGAGAGCAAAAGAGAGGGATGGAGAGAGAGAGAGCAAAGGAGAGGGGAGAGAGACAGAGCAAAAGAGAGGAGTGAGAGAGAGAGCAAAAGAGAGGGATGGAGAGAAAGAGCCAAAAGAGGGTTGGAGAGAGAGAGCAAAAAAAAAAAGGAGAGAGAGACAGAGCAAAAGAGAGGGGGGAGAGAGAGTGCAAAAGAAAGGGGGAGAGAGAGGGCGCAAAAGAGATGGGGAGAGAGAGAGTGCAAAAGAGAGGGGGGGAGAGAGAGTGCAAAAGAAAGGGGGAGAGAGAGGGCGCAAAAGAGAGGGGGAGAGAGAGAGTGCAAAAGAGAGGGGGAGAGAGTGAGCGCAAAAGAGAGGGGGGAGAGAGCGTGCAAAAGAGGGGGAGGGGAGAGAGCGCAAAAGAGAGGGGGGAGAGAGCGCGTAAAAGAGAGGGGGAGAGAGAGAGCGTAAAAGAGAGGGGGGAGAGAGAGCAAAAGAGAGGGGGAGAGAAAGCAAAAGAGAGGGGGAGAGAGCAAGCAAAAGAGAGGGGAAGAGAGGGAGCAAAAGAGAGGGGGAGAGAGGGAGCAAAAGAGGGGGGAGAGAGAGAGCAAAAGAGAGGTGGAGCGAGAGAGCGCAAAAGAGAGGGGGAGAGAGCACAAAAGAGAGGGGGAGAGAGCACAAAAGAGAGGGGGAGAGAGCACAAAAGAGAAGGGGAGATAGAGCAAAAGAGGTGGAGAGAGCACAAAAGAGAGGGGGAGAGAGCACAAAAGAGAGGGGGAGAGAGAGAGCAAGGGGTGGGACTGCTGTACTGCAAAAAATGGCCTGTGTGAACGGGCTTTAGGACTAGTTTCTAATAAAGCAATACAATATCATATGAATTATATAACTGAAAAGACAGCAGTACCACAAAGGCTTTGGTTAGGGTACATACATATCTATTTTGTTCTCCAGTTTCAGGAAATATCAAGTAAAAAAAAAGGACTACGTTGTGTGCCGCTCATTGAAAAGAGGAAGTTACAAACAGAACACCCTTATATGGAGAAAATAAACGCTTCCAGATTCAGTAGCCGAGGAAGATGTGCGTTTATGATTGCATAAATATACAACTGGTGTGTTTGTGTACGTCTACAACAATTGTATTTTTCTCAGCATGTACTTTTACAAATGAATAGATTGAAAATCAAATATCTCCCATATGTCTCTATTCATATAAATGCACACTTGAAAGGAGAATTTGCAGTGCACTCAATGCATTTCATATTCACTAAGGAGCATTTCTGCGGATATTTTGCATCACTCAAGTGATATGGTTTATAATGCCTTTTGTACACACAGCTACTATGTTACTATGTTACTGCATAGTGCTTTAAAGTAAAAGTAAATTTTGCGCTTAAATATTAATGCTATTCATTAATCATATATTGTATTACAATCGCTTACTTTCTATTTTAAAATTTATTTGTCTTTTGTATAATTTTATATTTCAAATCTCATACTGTTTTCTGTACATCCTCCGCCCACCAGCTCATTTCCTGCTTCTTCTCCCTTACACGTAAGAGCGGTCCCAGGAAAACAGGACAAAATAAATAATGAATGTATATTGGAATGTTTTTTTTTACTGCACACAAGTAAACATTTTATATTATAATGTCATACTGTTTAAAGTAACGACCTTAGGGTTGAGAAACGCATTGCTGTACGATCTACTTGTTGTTTTAACATTTTTATGGTTCCAATAAAATTGTTGGCCTTTGAACTTTACCTGCTCTACGTGTGTGGCATTTTATCTGGTCCACGCTACTGCTTCCATACTTTGCTGGAATACTAGCACTGTGATTGGCTACTCACCAGACGGCTCCCACTGTGACGTCAGACCCTCTGCTTCTGCCGATTGGCTGCTGCTACCTACTCGAGGGTTCCTGTGATAACGTCTGTCGGGCGACTAAAGGTCCCGTCCTGCTCGGTTAGGCACACTGTTGCGCCGCATCTTATGTGAGTACCCTCCTGCAAGAGCGTGTTTTTAACTTGTCCGTCCGTTCTGTCCACGATACTGTCCCATAAGGCGCCTTTACCTTCTGTGTTCACAGGATACTCTAATAAAAAAAAAATATTGCATTCTCATTATTTTGTACTACTGACCTAGGGCCTAAATTCAATAAAACTGGTTTGTGAAACTAATGTCTTCTACTCGAAAATTGTGGAAATTAACACACATTTTACCCACCCTCATTACAGCCGCATAGAACCAGATGAACTGTCAAGGATATTGGCATCACAAAAAACCTGGGTTACGCTTGCTTATTGGCGGCTAAATGTAGTTGTTGTTTTTACATACTAAATGCAACTTCTATAAACAGAGATTAAGGGGCCTATTTATCAAAGCTTCAATCGAAAATACGCTGGAATTCTGCATTGTAATTGTTGCGAGATTGATCCGACCTAGTTATCAAAGCGTCAAGATCGGCAAATGTTGAAATTTGTGACGTTACATACGATCCTGCGATCTCAATCCAACACAGATCGATGCTTACGTCATTACAGATGTTCCAAATACACATTCGACTCTATTTGACACTTTTTCCAATTTATCAAAAATTTAACAGGTAGGCTCGTGGCTATTCCGTACCTGGTTTTCAAACCGCCACCCTTGAGGCCGCGGATGCCATAGGAAACAATGGGAGTATGAAAGCAACGAAAAAGCTTATGTTCGATGCTGCAAGAGAATGAAGCATACCCCATTGATTTCTATGGTTGAAAAAAAGTTACGCTTACACCTAACACCCTAACATAAACCCTGAGTCTTAATACCCCTAATCTGCCGTCCCCGACATCGCTGACACAAATAAAATTTATTAACCCCTATCCCGCCGCTCCCTGACACCGCCGCCACTAAATAAACTTATTAACCCCTAAACCTCTGGCCTCCCACATCACCACCACTAACTAAACCTATTAACCCCCTAAACCGTCAGCCCCCCCCCCCCACATCACCAAAAACTAAATTAAGCTATTAACCCCTAAACCTAACAGCCCCTTAACTTTAAATTAAAATTACAAGATCCCTATCTTAATATAAATTAAAACTTACCTGTATAATTAAAATAAACTAATTTTAAACTATAAATTAACCTACCCTAACTATTATACTAAAATTAAATTAAACTACCAATTAAATAAACTAAATTACATATTAAAAAAACCTAACACTACTAAAATTATTTAAATATATAATTAAACATTATTACAAAGTCCTAAATTACAAAAAAAACACTGTTACACAAAATAACAAACACTAAATTACGAAAAAATAATGAAATTTTCCAAAATATTTTTTTTTACACCTAATCTAATAGCCCTATCAAAATAAAAAAAGCAGCCCCCAAAATAAAAAACCCTAGCCTACAATAAACTACCAATGGCCCTTAAAAGGGCCTTTTGTGGGGCATTGCCCCAAAGATATCAGCTCTTTTACCTGTAAAAAAAAAATGCAAACACCCCCCCAACAGTAAAACCCACCACCCAACCAACCCCCCCAAATAAAAACCCTAAAAAAAACCAAGCTACCCATTGCCCTGTAAAGGGTATTTGGATTGGCATTGCCCTTAAAAGGGCATTTAGCTCTTTTACAAGCCCAAACCCTAATTTAAAATAAAAACCCACCCAAAAAAGTAAAAAAAAAATCCTAACACTAACCCCCGAAGATCCACTTACAGTTCTGAAGTCCTGACATCCAGGCGGTGAAGTCTTCATCTAGGAGGCGATGTCTTTATCCATCCAGGCGGAAGAAGTCTCCATCCAGGCGGCGATGTCTTCATCTATCCAGGCGGAAGAAGTCTTCATCCAAGTAGCATCTTCTATCTTCATCCCTGCGGCGCGGAGCAGGTCCATCCTGAAGCCATCCAACGCAGAGCTCCTCTTCTTATGATTGCCGCCGTAAACTGAAGCTTCAATGAAAAGGACGCGATTCAAGAGGCCCCTTTCAGGGCAATGGGTAGATTTGTTTTTTGTTTTTTTAGTTAGGGTTTTTATTTGGGCGGGTTGGTTGGGTGGTGGGTTTTACTTTGGGGGGTGTTTGTATATTTTTTCACAGGTAAAAAAGCTGATATCTTTGGGGCAATGCCCCACAAAAGGCCCTTTTAAGGGACATTGGTAGTTTATTGTAGACTAGGTTTTTTTTTTTATTTTGGAGGGCTTTTTTATTTTGATAGGGCTATTAGATTAGGTGTAAAAAAAAATATTTTGGATATTTCGTTTTTGTTATTTTTCGTAATTTAGTGTTTGTTATTTTATGTAACTTAGTTGCTTTGTAATAATGTTTAATTGTATATTTAAATAATTTTAGTAGTGTTAGGTTTTTTATTATGTAATTTAGTTTATTTAATTGGTAGTTTAATTTAATTGTAGTATAATACAGGGAGTGCAGAATTATTAGGCAAATGAGTATTTTGACCACATCATCCTCTTTATGCATGTTGTCTTACTCCAAGCTGTATAGGCTCGAAAGCCTACTACCAATTAAGCATATTAGGTGATGTGCATCTCTGTAATGAGAAGGGGTGTGGTCTAATGACATCAACACCCTATATCAGGTGTGCATAATTATTAGGCAACTTCCTTTCCTTTGGCAAAATGGGTCAAAAGAAGGACTTGACAGGCTCAGAAAAGTCAAAAATAGTGAGATATCTTGCAGAGGGATGCAGCACTCTTAAAATTGCAAAGCTTCTGAAGCGTGATCATCGAACAATCAAGCGTTTCATTCAAAATAGTCAACAGGGTCGCAAGAAGCGCGTGGAAAAACCAAGGCGCAAAATAACTGCCCATGAACTGAGAAAAGTCAAGCGTGCAGCTGCCAAGATGCCACTTGCCACCAGTTTGGCCATATTTCAGAGCTGCAACATCACTGGAGTGCCCAAAAGCACAAGGTGTGCAATACTCAGAGACATGGCCAAGGTAAGAAAGTGTCATGTTCTGTCTCAGGATATCATGTGAGAGCCTCATTGTCTGGAACAGTTGCTTTAAAGGAAGATTAGTAGAAGCCATACTGATTGAAAATGAAAACAAATTTATTTAAATAACAAAATACTTTGTTTAAGCAAATACTTGCAGAATATTTAAATATGCTACTCAGGTATGTTAAGACCACATACAGCAGGAGTGAAAATAAAGAAAACTAGTAAGCAGAGATGCAGATTCAAAAAGGAAAGTCTTTCTCTTGGTAATAACTGAAATGTAAGATTTGCACAAGGCAGAAAACAACTTGTAAACAGGTAGCAGGTTTAAAGGTAAAGTCTTTCTCCTTGTAATTGCTGAGTCCAGGAATTGCACAAGGCAGGAAACAACTTGCAAACTGGTAACAGGTTTAAAGGTAAAGTCTCTCTCCTTGTAATTGCTGAGTGCAGGAAATGCACAAGGCAGGAAACAAACTTGAAGATTGGTAACAGGTTTAAAGGTAAAGGTTTTCTCCTGGTAATACCTTATAAACAGGTGCAAAGGAAATCCTTCTCCTGGCAATGTCCAAGTGCAGGAATTGCATAAAGCAGGAAACAAACTTGTAGATTGGTAACAGGTTTAAAGGTAAAGGCTTTCTCCTGGTAATACCTTGTAAACAGGTGCAAAGGAAATCTTTTCTCCAAAGAAATACAGGAAACAGGTTCTGACTTGACAAAACAGATCCAATGTGAAGACACTAATGCAGACTAAAAGCCATCCTTAAATAGGGAGGTTTTGCACAGGGTTGGTTCTGATTAATTCCAGAATTGAGAACACCTGTGTGTTGCACAGGTGTAATAACAAGTAAGGCAAATAGTTATTTATCAGATCTTTTAAGATCCATGCTATTGTTGGAACTGGCTGTGGCTCAACATGTAAGCAAACAGAAATAGCAACCACAGAGCCACAGGTTCAAATCCCTATACAGCCCTTCTTAGCAGAATGCCTCCCAGACCTTTTCTTTTTCTTTTTAGTCTGGAGGCTTGGTTCATGACAGATGCCCCCTCCAAAGAGCGCACTCTGGGCGCTCAAAGCCTGATCAAACATCTGAAGGTGGGATTTACAAACAAGTGTTCCATTTGAAGCCCTAATACAATCAGATGGAATTGATTCTTCGCTTGGAACAGCTGCCTGAGATTGGGGACCCTTAGAAGATATCCCTGTAGGCATAACAAGAGCTGAAAAACCAAGACAGTTTTGATTTAGAGGTTCCTGATTATACCCAGCAGCTTGCAATGGACTGGCTGATGGGCAGAGTACCTCCGGGTAGGAAAAGACCTCTCCTTCAGGGTCAAGGAATTTGTTATCTGGGTCATATCTGCCTGATGGGTAGAGTACCTCCGGGTAAAGTATGACCTCTCCTTCAGAGTCCAGGAATTCATTTTCTGTGCCATTTATATCCAATTCAACCATCTCATCCAATTCTTTCTCAGTCAATGAGTAGCTGGGTGAAGGTGGTGCAAGGAGGTGTGGATCTTTAGAATTGGCAGAGTCTGATTTAGCTGGAAGGTTTGTCACTTTTATGTCTGATGAGTGACATTTGTTAGCTGGATCTCCAGCCAGGGCAGAAACAAGGTAATGTGCAGGATTTCCAGGAGGTATTTTTGCAGAGTTCCCCAATGTGGTTGATGCAGAAACAGATGCAGTGGTATGGGTAATGGATGTAGTTGGAGTTGTACTCCCAATGACCATCTGTTTCAAATCAGGTACAATTTCTTGAAGCGTGTTAGAAACGGTTGTTTGTAGAATTGATGTATTCTCAGTAGCTGGATCCTCTCCAGGAGTATCTTTAAGTTTGCTAGTGGAAGAATAATTTGTTCCCTTAACATCAGAGTCCATTTTAAACTTGGCTATATCTCGACTTGATCCTCTAGGGGGTCTTACTGGACACCCTGTGATGTGGTGACCAGTTCCCCCACAATAGAAACAGAGGTTAAGCTGTCTTCGCCGAATTTTCTCCTCTTCTGTTAAGGGTTCTTTAAAACCTTTCCTTGTTTGGGAGGTAACTTTAGACAAGGTTTCGGTTGGGAGAGATAACATTTCCACCAGCTCCATAAAGTTAATGAGTATGTCCTTAATAAACTTTAACACTGAATCCAATATAGCAATAATCCCAGAGGGCTCTCTTTTATGGTCTTCACATTCTGTCATGTTCTGTCTCAGGATATCATGTGAGAGCCTCATTGTCTGGAACAGTTGCTTTAAAGGAAGATTAGTAGAAGCCATACTGATTGAAAATGAAAACAAATTTATTTAAATAACAAAATACTTTGTTTAAGCAAATACTTGCAGAATATTTAAATATGCTACTCAGGTATGTTAAGACCACATACAGCAGGAGTGAAAATAAAGAAAACTAGTAAGCAGAGATGCAGATTCAAAAAGGAAAGTCTTTCTCTTGGTAATAACTGAAATGTAAGATTTGCACAAGGCAGAAAACAACTTGTAAACAGGTAGCAGGTTTAAAGGTAAAGTCTTTCTCCTTGTAATTGCTGAGTCCAGGAATTGCACAAGGCAGGAAACAACTTGCAAACTGGTAACAGGTTTAAAGGTAAAGTCTCTCTCCTTGTAATTGCTGAGTGCAGGAAATGCACAAGGCAGGAAACAAACTTGAAGATTGGTAACAGGTTTAAAGGTAAAGGTTTTCTCCTGGTAATACCTTATAAACAGGTGCAAAGGAAATCCTTCTCCTGGCAATGTCCAAGTGCAGGAATTGCATAAAGCAGGAAACAAACTTGTAGATTGGTAACAGGTTTAAAGGTAAAGGCTTTCTCCTGGTAATACCTTGTAAACAGGTGCAAAGGAAATCTTTTCTCCAAAGAAATACAGGAAACAGGTTCTGACTTGACAAAACAGATCCAATGTGAAGACACTAATGCAGACTAAAAGCCATCCTTAAATAGGGAGGTTTTGCACAGGGTTGGTTCTGATTAATTCCAGAATTGAGAACACCTGTGTGTTGCACAGGTGTAATAACAAGTAAGGCAAATAGTTATTTATCAGATCTTTTAAGATCCATGCTATTGTTGGAACTGGCTGTGGCTCAACATGTAAGCAAACAGAAATAGCAACCACAGAGCCACAGGTTCAAATCCCTATACAGCCCTTCTTAGCAGAATGCCTCCCAGACCTTTTCTTTTTCTTTTTAGTCTGGAGGCTTGGTTCATGACAGAAAGGCTGAAAGACGACCACCACTGAACAAGACACACAAACTGAAACGTCAAGACTGGGCCAAGAAATATCTCAAGACTGATTTTTCTAAGGTTTTATGGACTGATGAAATGAGAGTGAGTCTTGATGGGCCAGATGGATGGGCCCGTGGCTGGATTGGTAAAGGGCAGAGAGCTCCAGTCCGACTCAGACGCCAGCAAGGTGGAGGTGGAGTACTGGTTTGGGCTGGTATCATCAAAGATGAGCTTGTGGGGCCTTTTCGGGTTGAGGATGGAGTCAAGCTCAACTCCCAGTCCTACTGCCAGTTTCTGTAAGACACCTTCTTCAAGCAGTGGTACAGGAAGAAGTCTGCATCCTTCAAGAAAAACATGATTTTCATGCAGGACAATGCTCCATCACACGCGTCCAAGTACTCCACAGCGTGGCTGGCAAGAAAGGGTATAAAAGAAGAAAATCTAATGACATGGCCTCCTTGTTCACCTGATCTGAACCCCATTGAGAACCTGTGGTCCATCATCAAATGTGAGATTTACAAGGAGGGAAAACAGTACACCTCTCTGAACAGTGTCTGGGAGGCTGTGGTTGCTGCTGCACGCAATGTTGATGGTGAACAGATCAAAACACTGACAGAATCCATGGATGGCAGGCTTCTGAGTGTCCTTGCAAAGAAAAGTGGCTATATTGGTCACTGATTTGTTTTTGTTTTGTTTTTGAATGTCAGAAATGTATATTTGTGAATGTTGAGATGTTATATTGGTTTCACTGGTAAAAATAAATAATTGAAATGGGTATATATTTGTTTTTTGTTAAGTTGCCTAATAATTATGCACAGTAATAGTCACCTGCACACACAGATATCCCCCTAAAATAGCTATAACTAAAAACAAACTAAAAACTACTTCCAAAACTATTCAGCTTTGATATTAATGAGTTTTTTGGGTTCATTGAGAACATGGTTGTTGTTCAATAATAAAATTAATCCTCAAAAATACAACTTGCCTAATAATTCTGCACTTCCTGTAGTTAGGGTAGGTTAATTTATAGTTTAAAATTAGTTTATTATAATTCTACAGGTGAGTTTTAATTTATATTAAGATATGGATCTTGCAATTTTAATATAAAGTTAAGGGGTTGTTAGGCTTAGGGGTTGATAGCTTAATTTATTATTTGGTGATGTGGGGGGCTGACGGTTTAGGGGTTAATAGGTTTAGTTAGTGTTGATGATGTGGGAGGCCAGAGGTTTAGGGGTTAATAAGTTTATTTAGTGGCGGCGATGTCGGGAAGCAGCGGAATAGGGGTTAATATTTATATTAGTGGTGGCGATGTCGGGAGCAGCAGATTAGGGGTTAATAGGTTTATTATAGTGGCGGCGATGCGGGAGGGCGGCAGTTTAAGGGTTAATAGGTAGTTTATGGGTGTTAGTGTACTTTGTAGCAGTTTAGTTGGTATAAATAAAGTTGGGAAAAACACGAATAACAGCGTCATCGATGACTGTTAGTTAACAACAGATGCTCATCGCCCCTTACTTGGTGCGTGTGTTTTTGACTGCTTTTTTTATAAATATGGAGATCGTATTCCGATCCGCGGCCGCGTTTTTTGGCGATGTTAGGAGAGCGTATTGACGCCCGCAAATGCAACATAGTTTACGTTTTGATAAATAGACCCCTTAAGCATAACCATGTGAATTAAAGGGCCATGATACCCAAATGTTGAAACACTTGAAAGTAATGCAGCATAGCTGTAAAAAGCTGACTAGAAAATATCAGCTGAACATCTCTATGTAAAAAAGAAAGATATTTTACCTCAAAATGTCCTTAGTATTCACAACCCATTGTAAAGGACTTTAAGCAGCAAATCAGTATGCCTGTCCCATGACAGCCGAAGGATTGAGCCTTGTGCACTCTCATGTTATTTCCCTATTCTGTTTAAGGAAGTTTAATTTGAAATCTCATGAGAGTTAAGTCAAATCTCATGAGATCACAGTAAAAGTGTTCTGTTAAAAAAACAGGCAGACGATTCCGATTCACTTTGGTTCTGCTTGGTGCATGTCGTTTCTCTTTCCTTTGCCTGTGCTGTTGGCCTCTGCGTTGTGATGCGCCCCTCTGTGTGGATCCTTGCGCCCACCGGCATAATCCTTCTGGTCACGATAGAACTTTGATCTTTTCCGCTGCTCAAGCTCCTATTTCGATTCTGCAACAGATTTTTTCACTTGTGCCACCATTGAATTATATTCATCTGGCACTCTACAAATAACCGATAATAATAATAATTAATGGTTTGTTGCAATGCACTCTTTTCTTCATCAATAGAACTCTTATAGTTTGCGATTTTGTGTTGATAACAGGAAGTGCACAACAGAATAGAAACTTACTAGCTGATAAAAAATAATAAAATCCTACATCTTTGTTGTCACATAATAACATTCATAACTACATAAACATTTTTTCAGCACAAGAGAAAAAAAAGTAAAACATAAAATACCCTCTCTTAAACATGAAACCAAAAATTTGTCTTTCATGATTCAGATAGAGAATATGATTTTAAACAACGTTCCAATTTACTTCTATCTAATTTGCTTAATTCTCTTGGTATCCTTGGTTGAAGAAACAGCAATGCGTATGGGTGAGCCAATAGTATGAGGCATATATGTGCAACCACCAATCAGCAGCTCCTGAGCCTATTTAGATATGCTTTTCAACAAAGGATTCCAAGAGAGAGAAACACATTAGATATTAGAAGCAAATTGGAAAGTTTTTTTTTTTGTAAACTGAATGCTCTATCTGAATCATGAGAGAAAATTTTGACTTTCATGTCCCTTTAAAGGCAGTAAAGATAAAGAAAAATATTTAACGTCCCTTTATTATTGTTTATAAAAAATAGTACCTTCTCTACTCTAAACAAAAGTCACATTCACCAATTGTCATGTTACAGAATATTACACACTGATGAAACAGTTGGCTCAAAATATGGATGTCCTCTTGGTCTTGTAAACCACTATGTCCTGTCCTGAACTATAAAGTGATGCACACAGCATCCTCTCATATTACTTTCCAGATGTTAGGTGACTGCACTAAAGGGTATTGTAGTAATAACCTGCAGACAGACAAAGGTCACACCAGTAGCCAGCTAAATCCTCTATATTGTGTAGGTAAAAGATCAAAGCTACAAAGAACATAGCCCTAGGATAAGGATTTCAAATGACAAGGTGATCTGGGGATGTCAGCAGATAAAAGGAAAGTCAAGGTTTGGTGCCCACGTTACTGTAACTGAAGAAAACACATTGTTTTCAGATGCAAGACAATTTTCAGAGGAAACACTTTGAGATGACAATATACTAAAGAATTCACAAGACTGTCATTATCTGATTGCTGTAGAACAGTGGTCTCAAAAGTATGGCCATATGCGGCCCTCGAGATAGTTTAATCTGGCCCTACCTTGATTTGCCCCAATAAATAGTTTTAGGGTTGTAAGAGGTGTAACAAATTGATGATCTATATAGGCACTCAAAAGATAAATATAAAAACAAGCATTGTTCACTGTAGACTCCCATTATGCACTGCTTTTTATTCAGTTCCAGAATGATAACTTCACTTGACACTCACAGGATAAATATATACTGTGTAAGTCTATTGTGGACTACAACTCCCACCATGCACTACTACATGGGTAAATGTCTCTTTGGCCGCGTTCGGGCAGCGCTCAGGAGCTAGTGGAAGCGCTTCACTCCCAGCGATGACGTGGCGCTAGGTGACGTCACAAGCAAGGGAGCTTCGAAAAAACATTTGCATGCGCAAAGGGATCTGCTGCACAATAATGGACTGCGCATGCAAACGTTTTTACTTAGCTCCCTTGTATTGTTGCTGGGCTGCCAGTGCCTGCCGAGAATGAGTTCCCCAGTCTCTTCGCAAACAACGGAACTCTGACCCACCTCCATTCAGCTGCTCTCAGCTCAGCCCCTGTAGCTTATCCTGCACTGAATAGAGGTGGGTCAGAGTTGCGATGTTTGCGAAGAGAGACTGGGGAAATCATTCTTGGCTCTGGGGATCAAAATCGGCAATTCCCAGAACCCCGCCCACACATCTCTAACCCGCCCACACAATGATCGGGAAATACACATAAAATAAAAGGGAAATACATAATTACACATAATGCTTGAACGTCAGGTCTTTGTGTTTATATACATATATAATATGATTTTTTGTGAGCTCTAGATAATGTAGCCCATTTCTTTTCACTTCATACGCTACGTATGAAGTGAAAAGAAATGGGCTACATTCTCTAGAGCACACGAAAAATCATATTATATATGTATAAATAACATGGCAGCCTCCACAGCAACACGTGTGTGGAGGCTGCCATGTTTCCAAGCGTCTGAGCTTGCTCTGAAAAGTCCCAGCTTTTCCAGCACACTGGTAGCGCTGGGACTTACGTCACCAGAGCGCTCAAAAAACGCCAGCCATCTCACTTGCAAGTGTGAGAAAACGCTCCAAGCGAGTTCCAGTTCGCTTGGAGCGCTGCCCGAACGCAGCCTTTGAGTTTCTAGTATATCCAGTTCCAGAACACTCACTCTGTTCCCAAGTGGCCCCATGAAAGAAGAACACTTGGCCAACTTGCCCCCGGATACAATGAACTTGATAGGCCAGATTTTCATTATAGCTGACCTTGAACACATGTGAAATAATCAGCTGATGGGTGAGAGCAGGTTAGTAACCATGGTTACTGATCAGCTGATTATTTCACCTGTGCTGTAATGAAAACCTGTCCTGTTGGGGGTACTTGAATACCGTGGTTTAGAAACACTGGTATAATGCACGCTACAGGTACGTTCTTTCCCTCAGATTATACATTTCTATGGGGAACCAGATGAAAATTAATTTAGAATAATGTTCGAGAACAAAACCGATGGAGAGCAAAAATCCCATTAGCTATGCAAGCTATGTGTATAATACCCACAAAATGATTAAATACATAGGTAAAGTCACAGAGAATTGTGGATCCCGGCCAAACACAGCTGGTGAGCAAATCAGCAGCAGTCGCAATGCTTGCGGCTCCTGAAAAGAACTTTACCTATGTGTTTAACCACGTTAGAGATTGTAATTAAAGTTCAGTAGTGCAAAAATGGCATGATCTAACTGAACAAAGAGCATGCACATTGTGTACAAGGCTACAAAACATCTTGTATTTACACTATTTCAAATCTCTTTAAAAGAACATTAAAGGGATATGAAACCCACATTTTTTTTAATTGATTAATGATTTATCTTGTTTGCTTTTCCTGTAATTTACTCCTGAAAACTGACCCCAGACAGGGTAAAGTGTGTGCTGCAGGCTTCAGAACACTGACCCTGTAACATTATACACAGTGATTTTTTTTGTGATATATCTAGACAAATAGTTTTTGTGGTAAGTTGGTGCAGACAATTCATGACATCAGATTAACAAAAACTCACTGAATATCAATATATCATAGAAATATATTATATTTGGATTTTCTTTTTTTTTTTTCTTTTAATTTTTATTCAACTTTTCATATTATACAGTAAAGGGAAAATAAAAGCAAAAATAATACAATGGGTACGCAATGATAAAAGAGAGGTCTTATAACAACAGGCATAGCCGTTTGCATAAAAAGACAACATGAACACGTCATTTTGTACAATACAAAGATTTTTATATTCAATATACAATATTAACCCAAACAAAAATGTTCTGTAAAATTAGCCTTGCAATAAAAAATAAATAAATAAATAATATAAAAGAATGAGACAAAAACAAGGCTTCGGGACGATGACAGACAATCTTCCCAAATAAATTTTAGAGTGGTAATGGACCATCTGTTTGGTCTGTTGAAACTGGTAGTTTTCCAAAGACAGTAACAGGGTAACTTGATTTTTCCAATCTGACAAGAATAGAAGATTCCAATGTAAGGGAATCAGATGGCTAGCAGTTTAGTTCTTCCAGATCTAAAACCATCATTTACTCACTTCTCTAGATGCAAGAGGATAACAGTCAACACCACTGTGTGGGAGACTAAATCTTTTCTACAAGATATTTTTGTTGTCTTGCTACAGAATAACATATCAGACAGCCAAGTCTAAACATTTTAAAAATAAGCTAACCTCTTGTTTGCTGTCATTGTTTTTGTGATAGTCAAACTACAAACACCATTTTTCTAATTTGGAGAAGCCAATCTCTGCTTGCTTCTTCAGTAGACAAGGCTAATCATGGTCATTTTGTTAGTATAAACTGCATTATTATTATTATTGAGAGTCTGAGACTGATTCAGTACAATTATGTGGCAGGGTTATCATTGAAAACTCTGCATTTCCAGTTCTGAGAATGATAAAATCCACAATTTTTAGAGCTAAATTACATGAAAAATAAGAAATGGCAACATTGTCATGTTCTAATATGTTACAGTATGTAGCACAGTAATACAATGCTAACACATTAGAACATTTTTTTTATTGATTACTTATAGATCTTTATTCAGTTTATCAACCCCACTATCTACTATCCAATTTTAAACATAATTTGGGTTGTTATCCCATTTAGATGTTTTCTTATAATCATTAATAAAGGTTTTCTGTTAAGAATACACAATAAAATAGTTCCCCAACAGATGGGACATATAAGAAGATATTTTGTTAGACAAAAACGTTCAACCTTGGTGTCAAAACGTGTAGAGACATGTGCGCCCTTATAAAAAATGGCAGCTAAAGCCTCAGTGAGCACTTGCCCCAATATACACAGTCACAGCGCCATGTTTCTTTTGGGCGTCAGACACAGTGCGTTTGAGCCTTCGTTTCTGACAGAAAAAAAAATCATTGTTGGTCGCAGGGGGCGCTCTGGCAAAATAATATAGCCTCTCGCTGGTAAAGATGGCGGCGGCCTGGGCTGCGGTGGAGGTACGGAGCCAGGGCTCGTGAATTTGACAACCAAGAGCCGCCGCCTGGTTGTACCAAATAACAGGACGCAGTGGGGTAAAACCTAAGAAAAGTAACGGGTTACAGAGAACGGTATATTAGAGTATAAGGCAGGGGGGAGGGATGTGACCGGCCTGCCTCGGCCATCCCGGTGGCGGCTGCTGCAGATCAGCAGCTTAGGAAAGGCCGGGGATGGGCCAGCAGGTAGGCCGCGTTGGAGGCGAGGCAGCCGGACCACCGCAGCCGCACCGGGGGAGTAGGAGTGTTGGAACCAAAGCAGTCGGACACCCTGGGGTAGCTGGGGCCCGCAGGAGAGAAACAACTGGCAGGAACAACCCCGAAGCCGGCTTTAATATCTTCACTCAGCATGGTAAGTGGCACGGATTCACCCAGAATAAGGTGTATTGTGTGGCCTGACAGGCTGGTGTATGGGGCATGACAAGCTGTCACTGGGGAGGACTATACAGTACCTGGTGTGATCAGCATCATAGGCAACACTGCTTGTCTGCAGGGATCATTTTATACATAAAAAAACACCAGTGGGCTATTGTGACTATAGGAAACCGACATCACACTCCTCTGACATGTTTAATCATGTGAAACTTTTATTATTTATTTTGACCACTATCCTGCAAATTTTACTGAGTTTTGTGTTAAAATCAAATCAAAATGCCCCAGACAGCCCAGTGTATTCTGAAGGATTTTTACATTGACCCAACATGCTACACAGTGATTGTTTGATCAGTGTAGGAGGTTATTTAAATAAACATGACTTGCTCACATTGACAGCACTTGCAGATTTTGATTTATCCTTCTTAAATCCATATTTGTTTTTAAGGGTCATTATCATGATAACATGACATGCTCTAATTCATTAGAGCATTTAATTCTATCATAAGCGATGCTACAAGACTGCTTATTGGATCAGTGGCAGTTCCAACTCAAGATTAGCAGTTGTTTTTAGCTCCCAAACAGTATTTTAACTATGTGTTTAACTCATTTTCAGGGGGTTAAACAGATAGGGTTGCTAGTGATAAAATGAATTAGAGCATGCCATTTTATCATAATAGCCCTTTACCTGTCACTGGTTGCCCTCAGTCTGTGCATATAACGGGGTGTCCCACTTCCATTGTATACAATCTATCTTGCTACTGCAAAACACTGCACCCAACTAAAAGCAAGTGATATTGAAATGCAACACCAGCTCTTTATTGTACATATATTCCAACAAGGTGATAACAAATCTGCATCAATCTCACAGTGCTACTGTATACAGCGGGGAAACTCGACATATGGCTTCTGATTTTTGTTATCACTTTGTTGGAAAATATGTACGATAAAGGGCTGGTGTTTCATTTCAATATCACTGGGTTGTGCGCTTTTAGTTTGGTGGAGTGTTTTGCAGTAGCAAGTTTAATACAAGCTTGTTTACATTTATCCCTCATTGGCCGATCAGAGTCGTTAAAATGAATATGATTTTCAAAGGGTGCGTCCCAGACTGCAAAACAATGCAAATTATGCACCTCTTAATTAAAATTGTTTATTTTGTATGCAGAATATTTTTATTTTTTTGGGCAGTCAATGCAGTGTTTGTGTGTACACACATATACATATATATTCTCTAAGGTGTGTATGCATGTGTATATATATATATATATATATATATATGTGTGTGTATGTGTATATATATATATATATATATATATATATATATATATATATATATATTCACACCTTTAGAGAATTTGCAGAATAACATAAAAGATGGTGTTTTCTGACCTTGAATAATGCACAAATAAGAAAACAAGTTCTTATTAATTTTTAAACACAATGCTAATGTGTTAACTTAGCAAGAGTTCAGAAATCAATATTAATTGGAATAACCCTGATTTTCAGTCACAGCTTTCATGCATCTTGGCTGCTCTCCACCAATCTTACTTTGCTTTTGGGTAACTTTATGTCACTCTTAGAGCAAACATTTAAAGGGACATGAAACACAGATTTTTTCTTTCATGATTTTGAAAGAGCACACAATTTAAAACGACGTTCTAATTTACCTCTAATTCTCTTGATATCCTTTGCTGAATAGCATATCTAGATAGGCTCACTAGCTGCTGATTGGTGGCCGCACATAAATGCCCCGTTTGATTGGCTCACCCATGTGCATTGCTATTTCTTCAACAAAGAATATATAAAGAATGAAGCAAACTAGATAATAGAAGTAAATTAGAATGTTGTTTAAAAATGTATTCTCTACCTGAATCATGAAAGAATAAACCCAAATTTTATGTCCCTTTAAGCAGCCTGGCTTTATTTGATGACTTATGACCATTTCTCTTGATCACATTCCAGAGGTTTTCAATGGGTGTCAGGTCTGGAGATTGGGTTGGCCATGACAGCGTCTTGATCTGGTGGTTCTCCATCCACACCTTGATTGACCTGGTTGTGTGACATGGAGCATTGTCCTGCTGGAAAAAAAAAACAATCCTCAGCATTGTCAGAGCACAACAAAGCAAGTTTTCTACCAGGATAACCTTGAACATTGCTTAATTCATGCATCCTTCACAACAATAAATCTGACAGATTCCAGCCTTGCTGAAGCACCCTCATATCATCACCGATCCTCCACCAAATTTCATGGTGGGTGTGAGACACTGTGGTTTGTAGGACTCTCCAGGTTTCAACCTAACCATTAGATGACCAGGTTTTGGTCAAAGCTGAAAATTGGAGTCATCAGAGAGGAAGACTTGGAATCAGGCAGATTTATCATTGTGATGGACGTATGAATCAAGCCAATTATAAGGCTATCCTGGAAGAAATCTTTCTTCCTTTTGCTATTTGTTATTTTGACCACTTCTCATTTTCTGCAAATAAATAGTTTAAATGGCATTATTTTTATTTGGAATTTGGGAGAACTGTGGTCAGTTGTTTATAGAATAAAACATTCCTATAAATAATATTACCAAAGAAACTGATAATTTTGCAGTGGTCTCTTATTTTTTCCAGAGCTGTATATACTATATATACTTCCAAGTTGGTAGTAGGAAAGAGATCCCAGCTTATTTGAAACGGTGGTCTTGCCTCATCTTTTGATACAATGGGTTCTTATCGGCTACTTGCCTGATTGTAGGTAGTGTACGGAAATCTATTTTCCCTTTATGTGTTTCCAATAACTTGTTATATCAGAAGCAGAGTATAAAATGTATGAGATTTATTTTGTATATGTAATAGCTGGTTTTATTTGTAACCACAGCCCATTAAAATGGGTTGCTTGCATCTCCTTATTTTATCACTTTCTGTATGCATAAACTTTATATTTTTTATGTCTGTATACCAAAGCCAAATACTTACAGAAAACAATTGAACATTAACATTTTATTGATTCTTTCCTACCTCCTACTCGGTGTAATTTCTTCTCCTGACTATGTTTACATAGCTTTTCTATAGCCAATACTTTCAGTATAAGTTAGGGATACTGTCACAAAGACCTTGTGATTTCAGGATGTCAGGGGTTAATTTTTCTGTCTTTGCTTTTTCTTCTCTATTTACAACTCTGTACCAGAACGATCTAAAAAGTAAAACTTATGGAACCACTGATTTTTACTACCTGTATCAACAAGATACTGGGGGAGCAATTAATTCTTCTCATTACAGTGATTTTCATGAGTCAAAGATGTCAACCCAGAGTGAAAGAAAAGAGCGTTCATATAAATATACTAAACTGAGGTTGATCAAAGGGGACACTCTAGGATAGCTAAGCCATGTTTTAATCACATTTGTGTTACTGGGTGACCAAATATGATAGAGGTCATGTTTGGCATCAAAATCATGATGATGTCACAATCGGATTGTTTATAGGGGTATATGTACTGGATATACTTAACTAAAATTAAGTTATCCTATAAATTCAGCCAGGGTTTGTAATTTGGTTTATGACGTGCCATAAAAAAATGAGTGGATACCTTCCTTGCCAATCTGGATGGGGCCTGGTTAGAAAACTGACCTCAGGGGAAAGAAAATATTTAACTGATTTCTGCAAAATAAGATTGTCATTCTACACGGGAGGCTGCATAAAACGGCGTAAGTGACCATCTTTCTTTGCTACACTCCCTTGGGACAGATATCTAAGAGAGTACATTATCTGCTGTTTTGGTTTAATCTTTGTTTTTTTATTTTAAAACTGTTGCTTTGTATTATTATCAACTTCTTTTTTTTTTTTTTTTATTATAAAATGCACTGACCCCCCCCCCCCCCATAATAAATGTTCCTTTTATTAAATATTTGCCTTATGTCTAATACTTGAACCATGTTACCGAAGAGAATAGTCTAACCGTATTGTGGTGTTTAGATTGATTTTTGTTTAATTGTGTTTTGGGATTTTAAATCTATTAGTCTGGGTTTTTCCTTAGGATTTCTCATATGAAAATCTTAAAGTAATTGTAAGCTTTATACGATTAAAACACAGTACATAAAATTATTTATAAAATTGTGGCACTTTAAAGGGGTACTAAACCCAAATATCTATCTTTCATGATTCAGATAGAGCATGTAATTTTAAGCAACTTTTAAATTTATTCCTAATATCAAAGTTTCTTCATTCTCTTGGTATCTTTATTTGAAAAAGCAGGAATGTAAGCTAAGAAGCCGGCCCATTTTTTTGTTCAGCACCATGGATAGCGCTTGCTGATTGGTGGTTGCATTTATTACTTTTGTTACTTGACCCTTGGTGCCATTTACAATTAGCTTACCTACCGTATCAATATTATTGTATTATTAAATATTTATTGCTCCATTATGATCAAAGCATAGTCTGGGGGAGATGAGAAGTAGAGATTGATTATACTTGAGGGCGCAGGTCTAAATTTATAGTTTTTTATTAGTAAAACATCATGGAATAATAATAATAATTAAAAAAAAAAAAAAAAAAAAAAAAAAAGGAACCAATGAATTGACATCTTTTGGAGTTTACCATTTTGAAGGCGATTGTAGTGTTTTGGGGACTTCAGGTTTTAATTGTTATTTCTGTATCGGATAGAAAGATCAGTGTATGTATTTTGGCACCCGTGCATGCCTACTTGTGCCTCTGTCACTAATCGCTGACTGCGCATTTGGTGAAAAGCTCCTGCATTGCATTTACTGCTGGTATCAGAGGTTTTTGTTTCAGGGTTTGAAGACTCTACTAAGATTGTTTAGGTTTCTTTGTTTTTTTAGAAATACAAATTGTTTTATTTTTGCTAAAGCGGAAGTTTGCCTTTGTGGTGCGAGGGATTCGCTGAAAGGACAATCCAGTCACTGTATGGTTTCAAAGACCAGCAATATTACCTGTGGGAATACAGTGTCCTTCCTTCTTTTCAAAGTGCTGAAGCCACAGCTGTTTTCCTGGATCCTTGTGTGCATACTGCTTCTGTATAACAGGGCTTGACGCATCGCAGTAACGAGGGCTCTGCAGTTTTACTCCTGGTTTCTATATCCCGGCCTTGCCTGCAGATTCTCTCTCCCAGTCGCTATAGGCCAGAGACTTCATTTCTTCTGCCTCGTTACTCCCTCACACTTATGTTTATGCCTTTTGTAGAACTGCACCTATTCTGTCGCATTGTCTTCCCTTCTTGCTTTTTTATCTTTTCACTGCTATGACTGCGCAGGGATGTATAGAACCTGCACTAACCTATTTTATGACTTTTTTTTTTTCTTCGCTCTTGTCTTTCCCATGTATTCCCTTTAGCATATAAGCTCAGGAGCTCACCTGTGCTGTAGGTCATAATTATGTCACTTGGTAGTGAATGTGCATGGCCATTTATCCTTCATGTGTCCGTAAACACTACTGTCATTGTGTACCCAATGTCAGAGCATTGCAGATTATGTTGGCGGCTCCTTCAAAAGGGGCAGTCAACACTAAAAAATAATTTTACCTAAAGAATTTCATTGCCTCCATACGAAACGAAGCGTATCACTGCTTCACAATTCAGACTCCGTCTTCTGTGACTTATCCTGCAATTTAAAGTGTATTGTGACCGTTTAAAATGGCCGTGAATCTCCTCCCCATCATTTCGTCTCCAATCCTAGTATTTGATCACAGCCAATCAAATCCGTCTCCATGGTAAAATTGATGTGAACGCGTCCGCCGATTGCACATGCGCATCCGTAAATTGCGCATGCGCTTTTTCTCACAGGTGCGCTTCCTAAAACTTTCCCCTGCATTTTCTTTTTCAAGCAGTGAGTATAGCGATACTGCGCATGCACATTCAACACTCACCGGCATAGTGACGTCACGCTCAATATTGTGCACGGACTCGGGACGAAAAAAATAAAAAAAGTTATTTGAATGAAGGAAGAGAGGGGGTGGAGTTTGGAGGCCATTTGTATTTGAAAAAAGACGAATAACAGTGAGATGTTTCAACGGTAACACATAAGGATATGTAAGCATAGCAGGCTGCATTGAGATTTAAATTATACATTAGTTTGTAATTGATTCAATGATTATTAGTGTTGACTGTCCCTTTAATAAAAGTTACTGATAGTACGGGCACCCTTGCATCTTTAAAGTACGGGCACCCTTGCATCTTTAAAGTACGGGCACCCTTGCATCTTTAAAGTACGGGCACCCTTGCATCTTTAAAGTACGGGCACCCTTGCATCTTTAAAGTACGGGCACCCTTGCATCTTTAAAGTACGGGCACCCTTGCATCTTTAAAGTACGGGCACCCTTGCATCTTTAAAGTACGGGCACCCTTGCATCTTTAAAGTACGGGCACCCTTGCATCTTTAAAGTACGGGCACCCTTGCATCTTTAAAGTACGGGCACCCTTGCATCTTTAAAGTACGGGCACCCTTGCATCTTTAAAGTACGGGCACCCTTGCATCTTTAAAGTACGGGCACCCTTGCATCTTTAAAGTACGGGCACCCTTGCATCTTTAAAGTACGGGCACCCTTGCATCTTTAAAGTACGGGCACCCTTGCATCTTTAAAGTACGGGCACCCTTGCATCTTTAAAGTACGGGCACCCTTGCATCTTTAAAGTACGGGCACCCTTGCATCTTTAAAGTACGGGCACCCTTGCATCTTTAAAGTACGGGCACCCTTGCATCTTTAACGTACGGGCACCCTTGCATCTTTAACGTACGGGCACCCTTGCATCTTTAACGTACGGGCACCCTTGCATCTTTAACGTACGGGCACCCTTGCATCTTTAACGTACGGGCACCCTTGCATCTTTAACGTACGGGCACCCTTGCATCTTTAACGTACGGGCACCCTTGCATCTTTAACGTACGGGCACCCTTGCATCTTTAACGTACGGGCACCCTTGCATCTTTAACGTACGGGCACCCTTGCATCTTTAACGTACGGGCACCCTTGCATCTTTAACGTACGGGCACCCTTGCATCTTTAACGTACGGGCACCCTTGCATCTTTAACGTACGGGCACCCTTGCATCTTTAACGTACGGGCACCCTTGCATCTTTAACGTACGGGCACCCTTGCATCTTTAACGTACGGGCACCCTTGCATCTTTAACGTACGGGCACCCTTGCATCTTTAAAGTACGGGCACCCTTGCATCTTTAAAGTACGGGCACCCTTGCATCTTTAAAGTACGGGCACCCTTGCATCTTTAAAGTACGGGCACCCTTGCATCTTTAAAGTACGGGCACCCTTGCATCTTTAAAGTACGGGCACCCTTGCATCTTTAAAGTACGGGCACCCTTGCATCTTTAAAGTACGGGCACCCTTGCATCTTTAAAGTACGGGCACCCTTGCATCTTTAAAGTACGGGCACCCTTGCATCTTTAAAGTACGGGCACCCTTGCATCTTTAAAGTACGGGCACCCTTGCATCTTTAAAGTACGGGCACCCTTGCATCTTTAAAGTACGGGCACCCTTGCATCTTTAAAGTACGGGCACCCTTGCATCTTTAAAGTACGGGCACCCTTGCATCTTTAAAGTACGGGCACCCTTGCATCTTTAAAGTACGGGCACCCTTGCATCTTTAAAGTACGGGCACCCTTGCATCTTTAAAGTACGGGCACCCTTGCATCTTTAAAGTACGGGCACCCTTGCATCTTTAAAGTACGGGCACCCTTGCATCTTTAAAGTACGGGCACCCTTGCATCTTTAAAGTACGGGCACCCTTGCATCTTTAAAGTACGGGCACCCTTGCATCTTTAAAGTACGGGCACCCTTGCATCTTTAAAGTACGGGCACCCTTGCATCTTTAAAGTACGGGCACCCTTGCATCTTTAAAGTACGGGCACCCTTGCATCTTTAAAGTACGGGCACCCTTGCATCTTTAAAGTACGGGCACCCTTGCATCTTTAAAGTACGGGCACCCTTGCATCTTTAAAGTACGGGCACCCTTGCATCTTTAAAGTACGGGCACCCTTGCATCTTTAAAGTACGGGCACCCTTGCATCTTTAAAGTACGGGCACCCTTGCATCTTTAAAGTACGGGCACCCTTGCATCTTTAAAGTACGGGCACCCTTGCATCTTTAAAGTACGGGCACCCTTGCATCTTTAAAGTACGGGCACCCTTGCATCTTTAAAGTACGGGCACCCTTGCATCTTTAAAGTACGGGCACCCTTGCATCTTTAAAGTACGGGCACCCTTGCATCTTTAAAGTACGGGCACCCTTGCATCTTTAAAGTACGGGCACCCTTGCATCTTTAAAGTACGGGCACCCTTGCATCTTTAAAGTACGGGCACCCTTGCATCTTTAAAGTACGGGCACCCTTGCATCTTTAAAGTACGGGCACCCTTGCATCTTTAAAGTACGGGCACCCTTGCATCTTTAAAGTACGGGCACCCTTGCATCTTTAAAGTACGGGCACCCTTGCATCTTTAAAGTACGGGCACCCTTGCATCTTTAAAGTACGGGCACCCTTGCATCTTTAAAGTACGGGCACCCTTGCATCTTTAAAGTACGGGCACCCTTGCATCTTTAAAGTACGGGCACCCTTGCATCTTTAAAGTACGGGCACCCTTGCATCTTTAAAGTACGGGCACCCTTGCATCTTTAAAGTACGGGCACCCTTGCATCTTTAAAGTACGGGCACCCTTGCATCTTTAAAGTACGGGCACCCTTGCATCTTTAAAGTACGGGCACCCTTGCATCTTTAAAGTACGGGCACCCTTGCATCTTTAAAGTACGGGCACCCTTGCATCTTTAAAGTACGGGCACCCTTGCATCTTTAAAGTACGGGCACCCTTGCATCTTTAAGAGAGAAACAAAAAAAAGCCTGACTGGAGTTTGTAGAAATACACGTTGACAAGCTACAGTCCTTCTCGGAGCATTTACTTTGGAAAGATGAAACAAAAGTAGAGATATTTGTCAACTCCAGTTTACAGAAGGAAAAAAGAAAACCATCCCTACCGTGAAACAGAAGAGGCTCAGTTATGATTGGGGTTGCTTTCCCGCATCTCGCACTGGGTGCAATTAAATCAGAAGAGTATCCAGCATTCTGGAGCGTAATGTACTGCCCAGAAAGTTGTCGCAGGTCATGCGTCGTCCTGCTCTACAATGACTAAAAAACCTACCTAAAAAGCTCCCAATAATGTATGAGAAGAGGACATTAGACAATTTCTGGAGTGGCCCTTCTGTGAGTCCAGATCTAAATCCCATAGAACATCTGTAGAAAGAGCTGAAAGGCACCCATCAAACCTGAGAGGATGGAAGTCCCAGTCAAAAAGTATAGAGATTAAATGAATAGAAAAGGGGATAAAATAAATTATTTGGCAGAGTTTTATATATATATATATTTATTAATATTACATCTCAAAGTATTTAATGTCCCTTTTAAGGATTTTACCCAACAGCATAGATTTAGTAGTTGGTATTGAGAAGTGATTTGCTCTTTTTGTTGCTGATATGGTATTGTGTGTCAATCAAGTTCCAAACGTAATCATTAGGGGTTAGAAACACATCTGGCAGAGCAAACAATATACAGATCACAGTGGTCAAATGTAATGACATTGCACCTCCTACTAAACCTCAGGTTGTTGCTTGTGCTACGCATTTAGCATCCATAGATGTTTTGGACTTAGTGGCTGTTTTTTCTTCCACCATCCTAACAAGATCCAAGAGGAAACTAAACAGTGAGAAGATATTAGGGACAGGAGAGTTGCTGCTAAATAGAAAATCTATCCTGACCCTCTAAGGAATATAAATAATATGAGCAACAAAAGTCACAGCAAATGTAAATGTGCCAGTGTTTTGTTAGAGAATGGTGTTTTGTGTTTACTTTGGTGTCACGACTATAGGAAGATGCAAGTCACTGCAGATCTGATGGCTATAAATGACGACCAGTATGTGTGTTTTACCCTTGTCGATGTAAACAAATTTGTGCTCTAAGTAATCACTTTGTAGTATGCAGCATGCAGGCAATGTGTAGCATCTTTAGTTTATTGAATTTAAATGCCAATAATTAGGGTGTGTAGTACATGCATAACATTCAAAGGCATTTTCCTGGAAATGCAAGCAAAATAAATAATGTATGTTACAATGTTGTTCTTTATTCTTCACTGACAGAACAAGTGGGAGCCAATTGGAGACAACAGCAGCACACAGAACTGGATTCCATAATCATAGCTACCTGTAGTTTTGGCTCTGCTAGTGGGCTCTACTTTGTATGAGTGAGCCTACAGCCACATATTTAAAGGGACAGTCTACTATAGAATTTTTATTTAAAAAGATAGATAATCCCTTTATTACCCATTCCCCAGTTCTGCATAACCAACACAGTTATATTAATACACTTTTTACCTCTGTGATTACCTTGTATCTAAGCCTCGGCAAACTGCCCCCTTATGTCAGTTCTTTTGACAGACTTGCATTTTAGCCAATCAGTGCTGACTCCTAGGTAACTCCCCGGGAGTGAGCACAATGTTAATCTGTGTGGCACACATGATCTAGCGCTGTCCAGCTGTGAAAAGCTGTAAAACTGCGCGGCCTTCAAGGGCTTGAAAATTTGCTTGTGAGCCTACCAAGGTTTAGCTTTCAGAAAAGAATACCAAGAGAACAAAGCAAATTTGATGGTAGAAGTAAATTGGAAAGTTTTTAAAATTGCATTCCCTATCTGAATCATGAAAGTAAAATTTTGACTAGACTGCCCTTTAAGAAGCAGAAACTGCTTCTTTGTCTCGCCTATTGTCGTGCAGCGATGATTGATTTTGCACCTTGTATAGGTTCTTCTACCGTATTTTATTGATGGTACAATATGGTGGTCACTACATACTTTGCCCTGTTTGTGCCTTTGGACTTATTCACCTTCTCTAAAGTTTATACTTTTCCTAAAGACCAACATTTAAGCAATTTTTATATATATATATATATACACTAACTGCAAGGTTTTTGAGACTCTCAGCTCAAATTTCCCATATCCACTTAGAGCCCCTATGCAAATAAACATATAACTGCTAGACCCCCACCATATTTATCCCTAAATGCAAGCTTTGCATTTTTCTGCAGTCCAGACACCCCCCCCCCCCTTGAAAAAGCCTTTTGAGTGTGTATATTTATCTTCGTTTATATGTATCCCTAATTGGCCACAAAGATCTTGTGCATGCATTAAACAATCACTGTGCTACATGTAGAAGCATCAGGGTTTTGAAGTACTCAGAGTGCATTCTCTGGGAGCTGTAGGAAAAAGTATATTATGTTTTTTATGCATAATTAAACATTTTAAAAGGATTTGAGTTTGATTTCTGCCAAGTTAAAGGGATTTAAAGATCCCATGTGGTATATAGCTAACGCATTACTCTCTCCTGTCATGTTTATGCAACACAAACAGTGTTATTCTATATATAATGTTTTATTATGCATAAAAAAAGTAATGTACTTTCATTATTTTTCCCACTTTTCCTCTACTTCAACTACCACAATCGTATATTTTTTCCACTGCTCCTAATAGAGGCTGAACAGTACATTCTGCAGGATTCGATTCTAGAACCCTCACCCTACAACATACTACACAGTGATTGCTTGCTCAGTGCAGTAACTCGTTTATATCTGTCCATAACTGGCAACAACAAAGGAGGTAAGATAAACCATATTAAAAATGATTTTCAGCTGATTTGTCCCTTAGCTGGGCCATGAGGCTCCAAATGGATTCTGGGAATGATTTGTGGGCTGGATGGCACTTACTGGATCAGTATAAATGATTTAGTTTCACTATAGTGGTCACCAGTATACATTTGCATTTGGCATTAGATGAATATGGCTGCAGGTTCTTTTTGGAGCCAGATCTATTAGTGTAGTAGTTCAACACACACAATTCTGGATTTGCACAGTTGTTTTTGTGTTGGACTATTAAAGGGACACTATACCCAAATTTATTTCTTTAGTCATTCAGATAGAGCAGCAACTTTCTAATTTACTCCTATTATACTTTTTCTTTGTTCTCTTGCTATCTTTATTTAAAAAGTAGTAATGTAAAGATTTGGAGCCGGCCCATTTTTGGTTCCGAATCTGGGTTACGCTTGCTTATTGGTGGCTAAATGTAGCCACCAATCGGCAAGCACTATCCAGGGTGCTGAACCTAAAATGGTCCGATTCCTAAGCTTTATATTCCTGCTTTTTAAATAAAGATAGCAAGAGAACAAAGAAAAAATGATACTAGGAGTCAATTAGAAAGTTGCTTAAAATTGCTGCTCTACCTGAATCATGAAAGGGACAGTAATACGCCAATTTTAATTTAACTGCATATTATAGACTCTACTATAAATAATAATATGCACTGATACTGATCTAAAAATCCAGTATAAAACCGTTTAAAAACTTAGAAGCTCCCAGTTTAGCTCTTTTGAAAAGGTAGCTGGAACACCCACTGCAAGTGGTTCTATAGCAAAAAAGGAGACACTCCCCCTCCCTCTTCCTTTGCATATGAAAAAACTTTTTACAGAAACAGGAGCAAGCTGGAGTAGGTATACATCAGTATTCTCCTAAACTTTGGAGCTTGGTTTGGATTCTGAAAATCAGTTCAATGTTATTTAAAAATAAGCAAAACTATAAATTTAAAAAAAAAACCTGTATGGGCTATATGAATGGATCATCTCTAAAACATTTATGCAAAGAAATAAATTGGGTTTAGTATCCCTTTAAACAAACAAATCTCCAGAAAGAGCCGACTGCTGCCATATTCGTCACCCGTTTATACAAACAAATGCACATTTATTGTCCGTGATACCGATTTACTGTCCAACAGGTTGCGGATACTTTCTGTAGTGAGAAACTGCATCAGTTGACAGTGCCAAGCAAGATGTGTCTGCATCACACTATTGTAAAATGATATAAAACTCATAATTTAATGCCCCATGAATTTTGAGTGGTAAAATTGCCATTTTGCTCCTATAATTAAACCAAGAGAATTGCTTCCCCCCCCCCCCCCCCCCCCCCCCCCCGGAGGGTGTGAAGTGGCTCTGCAGGATTCTGAAATCTTTAGCCTGCAATGTTGCACATTGATCAGCATCTAATTTATATCTGTCCTTAATTGGCTCCAGGAAAGGGGATGGGATAACATACTCGAGAACTTTTCGAAGGGTATGTCCCTGGACTGCAAAACTTCTTACAGAATCCATAGAACACTTGGTATATTCCTGTTACTTTAAATTTAAAAAACAAAAATCACTTTTTGGCGCATCTTGGGAAGGCACACAGGATCAGCTGCTAAGTACTTTTTATTAAGAATTGAAACCTAAGCAGGCCTTAAAGAGACATTAAACACTAAATAAATGCTAGATAGAATGATGCATTCAAAGAAACGATTAGTCTGAGAATAACCTGTAGATGTATTTTTTAAAGTTTCATTAATTGTTTAAAAAGTGACAAAATAAGTGTAAAGTTTTAGTGTCTATAAAACACTGGGAGCTGCCATGTTGTAACTTGTGTTACCTTCTCTGCTGTGGCCAATTAGGGACAGTTATACATAGGTCATTAGAGTGTGCAGCCAATGGTTGTGCTGGATTTAACAATGTTCTGCACTTCCATTTCTAACAGGAACTGAAAAGCTCACAATTTCAGAATGGAATTACAGGCAAAGAGGACAAAATAACTAATGAAAGTATACTGTAGAATTGTTCTTATATACACAGTTTATCATTTTATATTGCTATCTCAATGTGTTTAATGTCCCTTTAAAATATAGCAACAGGGGATTATTTAAAAGTACAGGCTTTTGCTACAAAAAAACTGTCAGTTTTACAGAATGAGCAGTATATTTAAGGCTTCTTCCCTCTCTTTCCTCTACTGACAGTGTGTGATCAACAATATGTTTTCCTACCACATATACCTGTACAGTGTTGTGATTGGCTAGCAAGGGTCCATTTGTTCTATGGGACAGTGATATTGGTGAAAAGGAAAATACAATTATATATATTTTTTATACATTATTCATTGCAAAATTATTATCCAATTTAGCATCGCAATTGCATGTACTGTAGCTATCAGTTTGTGTTTATTGTCCCTTTTTAATTAAATGCAGCATCCTCTGATAGTGTGCGGTATGTCTGTCATTGCCATAGCTACCGTTATAAGCTGTACCTGGCACATTGCCAGTCACTGCTGTCAGCCCGCGAACAGCTCATGCATTCCACGCAGCTCTAGGGACAGATTTTTCTTGTGTGTCTAATGATGATGAGTTCCAGTGACGCCTGCTCTGTCACACCCCCGGGATGGATAGATTAGCACATGCTAAAATTCTTCAGATTTTATTGCATTTCTCATCTCAAACAACCTGGTATGCTGTCATCTTTGCTTCCTATTACCCTGGGGAGGGCACCATTTCCTTTTTAAAGGGACACGATACACAAACATTTTTTTGTTCCATCTAAAATGAATGTTTCAAATTTGTATTATTATTATTATTTTTAATCTATAATAAACAGTACTGTGCTTAGTAAAACCAACTTTTTTGTCTGACTTGTCCCTATCAGCCAATGAGGCTAAGATTTCCAGTACTCTGCTTCGTACTATTATGCTGTTCCTGTTTCTCCAGATATTTTCAGCATGTTACTGCTGCTCTTTCATATACATGATAGAATTTTTTTTTCAGTACTATATCCCTTGTGGCCAGTAAGTATCAGAGATAAATGTGCTCCTGCACGCACTGACCAAACAATCACTGTGTAGAATGTTGCAGGTTGAGGTAAACTATAAAAACTTCAGTGTGCGTGTGGTTTTGTCCATAATGTAATAAGAGGTAATGGCTTATCAGACTGTGCAGGCAAAGCTGTGACTGAGATCAGGGGATCCCTTTTATCACTACCTCCTATCTACATATATAACTCCAAATGCTGCTACCAGGTTTATTGTTTAAAGAGATAGATAATCCCTAATTACCCATTCCCCAGTTTTGCATAACCAACACTGTAAAATGAATACTTTTCCCCCTCTGTGATTACTTTGTGTCTTAAGCCTCCGCAGACTGCCCCCTTATCTCGGTTCTTTTGGCAGACTTGCATTTTAGCTAATTATTGCTGACCCAAAATTTTAAGCTAAATTACTGTAAATTAAGGAAAAATTAATAGGAAAAATAAATAATGAAAAAAAATGTAGTTTTTTTGTTTTTTTTTAAAACTATTACGTATGTTGGAGAAAAAAATTAGAGGATAAATAAGCAATATCATTATCAAGATGAATATTTTCTGATAAAACTAATAGAAAAAATAAATAGAAATACCCATCAAACATAAAGCAATAAACCATAGAGAGTGTGCAGGATGATGATTGACATAATTTGGATGCTGTCGTCCTAGCGTCCTTAGTTATCCAAAACACAACTGCAATCTTAAAGGGACAGGACACCCAAAAATTAGTTAATTTTCTTTTGTGATTCAGATAGAACGTACAATTTCTTTCATGTAATTAGCAAGAGTCCATGAGCTAGTGACGTATGGGATATACATTCCTACCAGGAGGGGCAAAGTTTCCCAAACCTCAAAATGCCTATAAATACACCCCCTCACCACACCCACAAATCAGTTTTACAAACTTTGCCTCCTATGGAGGTGGTGAAGTAAGTTTGTGCTAGATTCTACGTTGATATGCGCTCCGCAGCAGGTTGGAGCCCGGTTTTCCGCTCAGCGTGCAGTGAATGTCAGAGGGATGTGAGGAGAGTATTGCCTATTTGAATGCAGTGATCTCCTTCTACGGGGTCTATTTCATAGGTTCTCTGTTATCGGTCGTAGAGATTCATCTCTTACCTCCCTTTTCAGATTAACAATATACTCTTATTTATATACCATTTCCTCTACTGATTCTCGTTTCAGTACTGGTTTGGCTTTCTACTACATGTGGATGAGTGTCCTGGGGTAAGTAAGTCTTATTTTCTGTGACACTCTAAGCTATGGTTGGGCACTTTTATATAAAGTTCTAAATATATGTATTCAAACATTTATTTGCCTTGACTCAGGATGTTCAACGTTCCTTATTTCAGACAGTCGGTTTCATATTTGGGATAATGCATATGAATAAATCATTTTTTCTTACCTTAAAAATTTGACTTTTCCCTGTGGGCTGTTAGGCTCGCGGCGGCTGAAAATTCTTTATTTTATTGCGTCATTCTTGGCGCGGACTTTTTTGGCGCAAATTTTTTTTCTGTTTCCGGCGTCATACGTGTCGCCGGAAGTTGCATCATTTTTGACGTTTTTTGCGCCAAAGGTGTTGGCGTTCCGGATGTGGCGTCATTTTGGCGCCAAAAGCATTTAGGCGCCAAATAATGTGGGCGTCTTTTTTGGTGCTAAAAAAATATGGGCGTCACTATTGTCTCCACATTATTTAAGTCTCATTATTTTTGTGCTTCTGGTTGCTAGAAGCTTGTTCACTGGCATTTTTTCCCATTCCTGAAACTGTCATTTAAGGAATTTGATCAATTTTGCTTTATATGTTGTTTTTTCTCTTACATATTGCAAGATGTCCCACGTTGAAGCTGAGTCAGAAGATACTTATGGAAAATCCCTGCCTGGTGCTGGAGCTACCAAAGCTAAGTGTATCTGCTGTAAACTTTTGGTATCTGTTCCTCCAGCTGTTGTTTGTACTGTTTGTCATGACAAACTTGCTAATGCAGATAATATTTCCTTTAGTACTGTTACATTACCTGTTGCTGTTCCGTCAACATCTAATACTCAGAGTGTTCCTGATAACATAAGAGATTTTGTTTCTAAATCCATTAAGAAGGCTATGTCTGTTGTTCCTCCTTCTAGTAAACGTAAAAAGTCTTTTAAAACTTCTCATTTTTCAGATGAATTTTTAAATGAACATCATCATTCTGATACTGATATTGGTTCTTCTGATTCAGAGGATTCTGTCTCAGAGGTTGATGCTGATAAATCTTCATATTTATTTAAAATGGAATTTATTCGTTCTTTACTTAAAGAAGTCCTAATTGCATTAGAAATTGAGGATTCTAGTCCTCTTGATACTAAATCTAAACGTTTAGATAAGGTTTTTAAATCTCCTGTAGTTATTCCAGAAGTTTTTCCTGTTCCTGGTGCTATTTCTGAAGTAATTTCCAGGGAATGGAATAATTTGGGTTATTCTTTTACTCCTTCTAAACGTTTTAAGCAATTATATCCTGTGCCATCTGACAGATTAGAATTTTGGGACAAAATCCCTAAGGTTGATGGGGCTGTCTCTACTCTTGCTAAGCGTACTACTATTCCTACGACAGATGGTACTTCCTTTAAGGATCCTTTAGATAGGAAAATTGAATCCTTTCTAAGAAAAGCTTACTTGTGTTCAGGTAATCTTCTTAGACCTGCTATATCTTTAGCGGATGTTGCTGCAGCTTCAACTTTTTGGTTAGCGCAACAAGTAACAGATCATAATTCTCATAGCATTATTATTCTTCTACAACATGCTAATAATTTTATTTGTGATGCCATCTTTGATATCATTAGAGTTGATGTCACGTATATGTCTCTAGCTATTTTAGCTAGAAGAGCTTTATGGCTTAAAACTTGGAATGCTGATATGTCTTCTAAGTCTACTCTGCTTTCCCTTTCTTTCCAGGGTAATAAATTATTTGGTTCTCAGTTGGATTCTATTATCTCAACTGTTACTGGAGGGAAAGGAACTTTTTTACCACAGGATAAAAAATCTAAGGTAAATTTAGGTCTAATAATCTTTTTCGTTCCTTTCGTCACAACAAGGAACAAAAGCCTGATCCTTCATCCTCAGGAGCGGTATCAGTTTGGAAACCATCTCCAGTCTGGAATAAATCCAAGCCTTTTAGAAAACCAAAGCCAGCTCCCAAGTCCACATGAAGGTGCGGCCCTCATTCCAGCTCAGCTGGTAGGGGGCAGATTACATTTTTTCAAAGAAATTTGGTTCAATTCCGTTCACAATCTCTGGATTCAGAACATTGTTTCAAAAGGGTACAGAATTGGCTTCAAGATAAGGCCTCCTGCAAAGAGATTTTTTCTTTCCTGTGTAAACCTAGCGAAGGCTCAAGCATTTCTGAAATGTGTTTCAGATCTAGAGTTGGCTGGAGTAATTATACCAGTTCCAGTTCTGGAACAGGGGCTGGGGTTTTATTCAAATCTCTTCATTGTACCAAAGAAGGAGAATTCCTTCAGACCAGTTCTGGATCTAAAAATATTGAATCGTTATGTAAGGATACCAACATTCAAAATGGTAACTGTAAGGACTATCCTGCCTTTTGTTCAGCAAGAGCATTATATGTCCACAATAGATTTACAGGATGCATATCTGCATATTCCGATTCATCCAGATCACTATCAGTTTCTGAGATTCTCTTTCCTAGACAAGCATTGCCAGTTTGTGGCTCTACCGTTTGGCCTAGCTACAGCTCCAAGAATTTTTACAAAGGTTCTCGGTGCCCTTCTGTCTGTAATCAGAGAACAGGGTATTGTGGTATTTCCTTATTTGGACGATATCTTGGTACTTGCTCAGTCTTCACATTTAGCAGAATCTCATACGAATCGACTTGTGTTTCTTCGAGATCATGGTTGGAGGATCAATTTACCAAAAAGTTCATTGATTCCTCAGACAAGGGTAACCTTTTTAGGTTTTCAGATAGATTCAGTGTCCATGACTCTGTCTTTGACAGACAAGAGACATCTAAAGTTGATATCAGCTTGTCGAAACCTTCAGTCACAATCATTCCCTTCGGTAGCTTTATGCATGGAAATTCTAGGTCTTATGACTGCAGCATCGGACGCGATCCCCTTTGCTCGTTTTCACATGCGACCTCTTCAGCTCTGTATGCTGAACCAGTGGTGCAGGGATTACACAAAGATATCTCAATTAATATCTTTAACACCGATTGTACGACACTCTCTGATGTGGTGGACAGATCACCATCGTTTAGTTCAGGGGGCTTCTTTTGTTCTTCCGACCTGGACTGTAATTTCAACAGATGCAAGTCTGACAGGTTGGGGAGCTGTTTGGGGGTCTCTGACAGCACAAGGGGTTTGGGAATCTCAGGAGGTGAGATTACCGATCAATATTTTGGAACTCCGTGCAATTTTCAGAGCTCTTCAGTCATGGCCTCTTCTAAAGAGAGAATTGTTCATTTGTTTTCGGACAGACAATGTCAATCATCACGGAGGGACTCACAGTCCTCTGGCTATGAAGGAAGTATCTCAAATTCTGGTATGGGCGGAATCCAGCTTCTGTCTAGTTTCTGCGGTTCATATCCCAAGTATAGACAATTGGGAAGCGGATTATCTCAGCCGCCAAACGTTACATCCGGGCGAATGGTCTCTTCACCCAGAGGTATTTCTTCAGATTGTTCAAATGTGGGGACTTCCAGAAATAGATCTGATGGCCTCTCATCTAAACGAGAAACTTCCCAGGTATCTGTCCAGATCCAGGGATCCTCAAGCGGAAGCAGTGGATGCATTGTCACTTCCTTGGAAGTATCATCCTGCCTATATCTTTCCGCCTCTAGTTCTTCTTCCAAGAGTAATCTCCAAGATTCTGAAGGAATGCTCGTTTGTTCTGCTGGTAGCTCCAGCATGGCCTCACAGGTTTTGGTATGCGGATCTTGTCCGGATGGCCTCTTGCCAACCGTGGACTCTTCCGTTAAGACCAGACCTTTTGTCGCAAGGTCCTTTTTCCATCAGGATCTCAAATCCTTAAATTTAAAGGTATGGAGATTGAACGCTTGATTCTTAGTCAAAGAGGTTTCTCTGACTCTGTGATTAATACTATGTTACAGGCTCGTAAATCTGTATCTAGGGAGATATATTATAGAGTCTGGAAGACTTATATTTCTTGGTGTCTTTCTCATCATTTTTCCTGGCATTCTTTTAGAATTCCGAGAATTTTACAATTTCTTCAGGATGGTTTGGATAAAGGTTTGTCTGCAAGTTCCTTGAAAGGACGAATCTCTGCTCTTTCTGTTCTTTTTCACAGAAAGATTGCTAATCTTCCTGATATTCATTGTTTTGTACAAGCTTTGGTTCGTATAAAACCTGTCATTAAGTCAATTTCTCCTCCTTGGAGTTTTAATTTGGTTCTGGGGGCTCTTCAAGCTCCTCCATTTGAACCTATGCATTCGTTGGACATCAAATTACTTTCTTGGAAAGTTTTGTTCCTTTTGGCTATCTCTTCTGCCAGACGAGTTTCTGAATTATCTGCTCTTTCTTGCGAGTCTCCTTTTCTGATTTTTCATCAGGATAAGGCGGTGTTGCGAACTTCTTTTAAATTTTTACCTAAGGTTGTGAATTCTAACAACATTAGTAGAGAAATTGTGGTTCCTTCATTGTGTCCTAATCCTAAGAATTCTAAGGAGAGATCATTGCATTCTTTGGATGTTGTTAGAGCTTTGAAATATTATGTTGAAGCTACTAAGAATTTCCGAAAGACTTCTAGTCTATTTGTTATCTTTTCCGGTTCTAGGAAAGGTCAGAAGGCCTCTGCCATTTCTTTGGCATCTTGGTTGAAATCTTTAATTCATCATGCTTATGTCGAGTCGGGTAAAAATCCGCCTCAAAGGATTACAGCTCATTCTACTAGGTCAGTTTCTACTTCCTGGGCGTTTAGGAATGAAGCTTCGGTTGATCAGATTTGCAAAGCAGCAACTTGGTCTTCTTTGCATACTTTTACTAAATTCTACCATTTTGATGTGTTTTCTTCTTCTGAAGCTGTTTTTGGTAGAAAAGTACTTCAGGCAGCTGTTTCAGTTTGATTCTTCTGCTTATAATTTAAACTTTATTTTGGGTGTGGATTATTTTTCAGCGGAATTGGCTGTCTTTATTTTATCCCTCCCTCTCTAGTGACTCTTGCGTGGAAAGATCCACATCTTGGGTAGTCATTATCCCATACGTCACTAGCTCATGGACTCTTGCTAATTACATGAAAGAAAACATAATTTATGTAAGAACTTACCTGATAAATTAATTTCTTTCATATTAGCAAGAGTCCATGAGGCCCACCCTTTTTTGTGCTGGTTATGATTTTTTTGTATAAAGCACAATTATTCCAATTCCTTTATTTTTTATGCTTTCGCACTTTTTTCTTATCACCCCACTTCTTGGCTATTCGTTAAACTGATTTGTGGGTGTGGTGAGGGGTGTATTTATAGGCATTTTGAGGTTTGGGAAACTGCCCCTCCTGGTAGGAATGTATATCCCATACGTCACTAGCTCATGGACTCTTGCTAATATGAAAGAAATGAATTTATCAGGTAAGTTCTTACATAAATTATGTTTTTAAAAAGAAAGAAATACATTTTTTTTATTTAAAGGGGCAGTCTACTCTAGAGTTCTTATTGTTTAAAAAGATAGATAATCCCTTTATTACCATTCCCCAGTTTTGCATAACCAACACTGTAATTTTAATACTTTTGACCTCTTTGATTAACTTGTAGCTAAGCCTCTGAAGACTGCCCCCTTATCTCAGATCTTTTGACAGACCTGCTCGTCAGGCAATAAATGTGCTTACTCTTAAATTACTACACGTGCATGAGCACAGTGTTATCTATATGGCTCACATGAACTAACGCCCTCTAGTGGTGAAAAACTGCTGCATTTCACAAACCTATACATATACAAACATGATTGTGTGGTTTAGTAAGTAGCTTAAAAGCGGGAAGAATGCTTTGGGAACAAAACATGTATACAAGGCTAAGCTGTTCAAAGATGTTACACACTGTTTCTACATTCTAAAATATGAGGTAATTGCCCTCTAAGCCCAATTCCTCACTGCAGCCCCCAAAGGTTTAAAATAAATTAAAATTAAAAAGTCCTTCCCATGTGTAAAATAAACAGATGTTTTTGTTAATTGTAGTTACAGGGCTCAGATTACTTGGCGTTTGGGTTAATTGCTGTTGGAGTCGGCCTTTAATTTGGGTTAATAGTTGTCGTAGGGTCTCAGGTGGATCAGAGTTTAATTCTGGTGGTCTCTGGGGTCAACATCAGAGCTCATTTATATTTTTTGTTTGCTTTTTAAAAAGTATTTACAGCTACACCTAAGGTTAAAAAAAGGTATCGGCACCAATAGCACTGTAGCTTCAGCAGTAGGAAACGGTCATTATAATGATGTAGATTAGAGCTTGACAAGCCCAGGAGCCAGGAAGTCACTGGCTTCTAGAATTGTATACCTGTTTCCTATCTTTTTGGGTTATTCTACATATATTTATATACAAATACCTCTGTTTGCCCCTTAAGTGTGCCTGGCTCAATATTTAGATTTGTGGCTCCCTGCTGTAGAGGCTCCACTTTACATCTGCCACTGCTGAGCTGGCATTACCATTTGTAGTGAGTTTGGTAACAGAGCTTGTGTGGCCGCTACTTTGGGTGAGCACTGGTAGACAGCTGCGGTTCCTTGGAGCGATCGGCATGAGATCCGGCCCTGAGTACTGATAAGGGTGTGTCTGTTGTATCCTAAACAAAATATTGTATTATAGTTGTAGGAGTTGCATAATTATTGCCAAGCTTGCAATTATTTGTGTTACATTATTTTCTCTTATTGTTTTAACAGAAGGTTAGTTGCTGCGGGCTAAAGCTTACTGGTATCAACTCTTTCTTAAACAAAGTTGTCTTGTCTTCTTTTTAAACGTATAGTGCATATCAGCAGTTAAAAGTCCATTACAGGGGCGTGTCTCTGGGCAGCACCTTGAATGGATGCAATATCGGTTGCTCTGAGTGGAACACTGATAATCTGCCTTATATCGGTGTCTAAGAGGGTCATCCATCCACCCTAACCTGATAACTAGAATTTACACACTAAGCTGAATTGAATGATACAATAATATTGGGTATTCCACCTTTGATAACTGATCCGGAGCGTTGAGGCCTAGGGCAGACTCCTCAGTGAGAGGCTCTCAACACCCCCCCCGGGATACTTCAGGCCGGGTAAGCAGTGTACTATCACTGAAAAACAGAGCTACTAATATACAAGCAATGGAGCATAAGAAAATTGTGGATATGATAAGCTCCATCCTGGAGTCTTATAGAGTACAACTCTGCAATGATATAGACATGGCATTTAGATCTGTTTTATACAGCCACGTGAAAACAGGGGAGCAGCCATTAGAAGCTAACTCATCCATACATATCCAGGAGCCTAGCGTAGCAGAGGAGGAGAGTATGGTGACTACCGCTCAGAGTATAATCAGCGAACATACTGCTGGACATAACAGAGTGCTTAAACATCTAGGGGCTAAAACCGCAACTAAAGATACTGCTTCATACACCCCTGCAATAAAGCACATGAATCAACGGCACCGGAAAAGACAGGCCCGCAAAGCTCTGCACCTACTACGCCTGCGGAGAGATTTGGACTGCAGCTTCCACAGACAAGAGGTGAAGTACATGGGTGTGGATGGGATGCACACACTATTTTTACAGAAGTCATACTCGCCACAAAAAGCTGCGCGCCCAGTGGACTCAGTCTCACACAAGAACTTTAGAAGCCGACAAGCCCGGGGTGCTGCAGAGCCTACGGCGGTATGGCTAAACCCGGAGGCTCCTTGCCTAGAGCCCACAGGGTGTGGACGACACAGAGAGCGATCCTTCAAGAGTCCTTTATGGTGGCATGCAGTGATGTTCCATGGGAGACTTGACCGCACATATGTAAGCTTGAAAATAGGTGTCGGCTGAAAATGTGACTTTAGACTCGTATGGACTGGCGATCAGATGTATATGTGTTTTGTTGCATCTAGACCGCAAAGCCAGGACTCTATCTTATAAAAATTCAATTGGTCTGCTCACTGTATATTTCCCTGTATTTTGCTCCTGAATGTGCCTGCTTAGCTCAAATGTAACTGTAGTTGGCCCCATGCTTTCACATATTTCACTAATATGGGTATGATGTTATCTATCTGTATGTTCTACCGTGACTATGCTCTTATTAAGTATTGCATTCAGGAAATGATGGTTAATTTTAGTATCCTACCTCCCGCTATCCTTAGTACTTATCCAGACAGTAAGAGATATTTGCATGGGTATATACATCTGTTGGCTGGTTTGATTTAGTCCTCTACCCCTCAATTTATTTAATAGTCAATAATAGCTGGTCAATATTCTGATTTTATGCTATCAAGAGCCATGGTAACATAACTCTGTATAGAGGGATATATTTGGGTTAGGTTTCCACTAGAGACGTTGACCAATGGAATTACCGATCATTAACCCTGGATATCCTATACAGGCTTGATAGTTCTCCAGTTTGACAATACGCTTGACGCGCTGTATGGGACCCCCAGTAAAAATATGCCCCCAGATTCCCCAGGCCCCTACAACCCTGTAAAGACAAGGGGGTTAATACCTATATACTCCCCTACACTTACTTATTCTGATAGGGGACCATTTTAATATATTCTATGTAACATCGCTCCCTTTTTGATGCCATATACACCAGAGAGAATCAACAATTGTTATCCCACAGTCTTTGTATTTTATTCACTACTGAATATCATTGCTTGTCTGCAACTATAGTTTTAGGGTCCAAGAGTGGCCCCAATTGTATTTTTTTATTTTTTTTACTTTACTTTGTTTCTTTATTATATACTACGGTCCAAAAGTGGCTGTACCTATCAATAAGGTCCTCCTATTGAGTCTTACATTTTCATGGGTCCAAGAGTGGCCTTTTGTAGAGTTGGGGGCACATATCTACTTATTAAAACTATAAATGAGGTTCATTGCTAGTGCTCAACAGTTTTATACAGGAGACTATTTGTTTGACTCTTAATTTTCTTCATTATTAACTGCTATACATACCCTTGTCATGTTTGTATAATATTCTGTATACATTGTCTTTACTGATGTACATTTACTTTGAGCTGTGCTTTTTTTTTTATTGTATAACCTCAATAAAAATTATTGAGAAAAAAAAAAAAAAAAAAAAAAAAGTCCATTACAGTGAAAAAATGACATACTCTCCTTTGATATAGCGCATGTCATTTTATATCTATCGACCCTGGATAGATATGGGTTAAACACATTGGTAAAGTACTGCTCAGGGGGGAATAGAGAAAAAATATAAAATGGGCCGGCTCCAAACCGTTCATTCCTGCTTTTTCAAACAAAGATACCAAGAGAACAAAGAAATTGATAATAGGAGTAAATTAGAAAGTTGCTTAAAATTGCTGATTTATCTCAGTGTTTCCCAACTGTGGTGCTCAAGTACCCCCAACAGGCCAGGTTTTCATTATAGCTGAACCAGTGCACAGGTGAAGTAATCATCTGATCAGTAACCATGGTTACTAACCTGCTCTAATCCATGAGCTGATTATTTCACCTGTGCACTGGTTCAGCTATAAGGAAAACCAGGACTGTTGGGGGGAATTGAGGACCGCGGTTGTGAAACCGTATCTGAATCATGAGAGAAAGAAAATTGGGTTTAGTATTCCTTTAACAATGCATTAAGAGGTGGCTGGCAGGGGCTTAGAAACATGCAAAGATTTAGAGGTTTTAAAGTATATTAAAATAGCAATGTTGGTTGTGCAAAAGCTGGGGTAGTAAAGGAATTATCATTTTTTTTTTTTAAACAGACTGTCCCTTTTAATAAATTCATAGTAAAAAGACAATGCAATACCCCCCAAGATGGCGTTGCAGAAAATAAATAATGCCAATGTCTACAGAGAGAGCAGGACACATGCAGAAGCTGTTAGAACTTTCGATTTGCAGCGCTTTTCCACATCAGGCTGCCCTTTTCAAACAGCGCTGTGCTCTGGCTTTACTTTGTAAGCTTTCCTTAAAGGGACTGTTAACACCTTGAGATTTGTGTATAAAATCTTTAGTTCTGCATAAAGAAACAACTTTGCTAGATATTTTCATTATTTTCTCCCCCTTTTTCATATTATGTAGCAATGAAAACTGCACCTACTGACTTTGCAAGGCTAAACCTGCCACATTTCTTCCCATAATTGGCTTTATCAGATAACAACTGCAAAACAATGCACTTTATACTTACCTTGACCGTGTCTAGCTTTGTTGTCTGCAGACTAAAGCATAGATTGGCTCCTCTAAATAATTCAAATGGTGGGTGTAGTTTGGCTATTAAAAAAAATAACTGCTGTAAAGGGGCTGTAAATTTGTTTTTAAAACATGAAGCCTTGGTTGATTTGTTATTCTATAGGAGCGCAACAGAAATATCTTGCAGTTACAAGATGTTTACTGTCCCTTTATCACAGTGCAGCCAGAGCAAAGCACTGTTTGAGGAGAGCGGTCTGTTATAGAACAGCGCATTAATTCATTGTCTCTCAGGCATTTTTTCATCCCTGTCCCCCTAGTCTTTCCCAGTTTGTAAAGCTGAATGTAAGACATTCTTGTGAGCAATGCACCTTTTTAATACGTTTTTTTTTTTTTATAATTACGTGATGTTAGAGCAAGGGAAACCTACTTATTTCTTTTAAAAACTTAACACTTTTTTTTTTTCTTCTCTGCAGCTAATTTACAATGCTGCACTATATTATTAAACTTTAAAATGTGCTTTATTCTCCAGTTATTCAATAACACACTGCATTTGAGCAGACGCTTAAAGAGACACTAAACACAATTTTGTCTTTGATTCAGATAGAGCAGCAATTTTAAGCAACTTTCTAATTTACTACTATTAATTTTTTTTCTTCTTTATTTGAAAAGCTAGAATATAAGCTTAGGAGCAGGCCGATTTTTGATTCAGCACCTGGGTTGTGCTTGCTGATTGGTGGCTTAAAGCTGCATGCTCTATCTGAATCATTAAAGGAAAAATGTGGGTTTAGTATCCCTTTAAGTGTAGCTACCTTTTGACATTTTCACACAAATCTCACTGCAGAAAGTGGAAAAAAAAAAGTTCTGCGTCAGGGCCCCAAGACAGAACATACAGTGTTCTGAGATGTCCTCGCAAAAAATGCAGCATGTCTGCAGAAAGAACAGGGCACATGTAGGAATGCTCCACATTAGACTGTTCTCTCTTCAAATAGAGCTGTGCTCTGGCTGTGCTGTCTGTTTTCCTTAACACAGTGCATCTAGGGCAAAGTGCTGTTTGAAGTGAACAGTCAAATATGCAGTAGCGCTGCAAAGCAGCAGTGCATTGATTGTTGACTGGCTCTCAGATTCTTTCAAACCTGCCCCCTAGTCTTTCCCAGTCTGCAAAGCCGTTTGTTCTAAATGTAAGATGTTCATATGAGAAATGCACCTTTTTTATTACTACATTTCTATGTCAGACCAAGCGAAAAGGAAACAAATTTATTCAAGAGACATTTTACAAATCATTTTTTTCTCTGCAGCTAATTTGCAATGGAATATTCAACTACAGCAATATATTATAAAACTTAAAAAATTGCTTTATTCTCCAGTTAACTAACGCATTGCAATTAGACTGGTACTTAAAGTGAAGGTAAAGTTTTTTTAATCGGCAATCGTTTTTATGTTCCTGTTAATAACCCAAATGCAGTCGCTAGGGTTTTTTTTTAAATAACATTATCTATTTTGTTCTAATTATAACTTTATTTTTCCTACCGTTCCTTGAATAATCTCCTCCCACGCTCCATTTCCTGGTTTATGACACTCTGACGTATAGAGCGGTCCCACCCGCTCTATACGTGTTTCGCATACTCGTGCACATCGAGCACGGATTAACCGCGCATGCGCATCATTTATGGAATGTAGGTAATCTGAGCGAAACAAATGTTGCCGTCTGAGTTCCTCGGCAGCTCCTTCAATGACTACAACCCAAATGTTATAATGCACATGCGCGAAACGAGGACGCGCGCGCTTGAAAATTGAGGAGAAATTGCCACGCATGCGCATTGAAGCCGCAATGTTTATGACGAAATTTGACGGCCGCCTAACGGCCAGAAAATCAATTGGATCTCTGAAGCACGTGATGGTTATTTAGAAAAAAAGAAAAATGTACGGGTTGTTTTTCGGAAAGCCGATTAGATCAGATAAACATTAGATATCACAGGTAATATATGTTTTATAACAAATTGATGAATGAAACTTATATTTATTTGCCATCATATCTCTAATTATTTGTTATAAGGCGTTTGACTTTACCTTCACTTTAAGTGTAATCGCCTAAATAAAAATGGAATTTTATTTAAAAATGCAGAAACATTTTCACTAAAGAAAATCTCATTGAAGAAAGTGAAAAAAAACTTCTGCCTCTGGGCGTCAGGGGAAGTAACACAATGAATATCAAATGAGAAGTATTTTGTTTTTCTGATACATTATCATGTGACTGCCATCAGCAAATCACAGACTTGTATACTTATTTACTGTAAACTCTTGTGCATGCAGTTCCCACCGGATTTATATCTTCAGTACATAGTGTGCATCCGCGCGGCATTTAGTTGAACTGCGCATGCACGGTACGCCTAGAAATGTCCCACTGTGTAACTCCGACATAACCAGTTAATCTTCTAACTGCCAGAGAGCTTCTGTTTTTTTATTATTAAACCTCAATAAAAGTAAATTTTAAAAAAGTGGCTTTGCAGGGGGCTGGCAACAGAAGGAAATAGGGGTATTTATCTTTATTTTCTCCAACATAGGTGTGTCCGGTCCACGGCGTCATCCTTACTTGTGGGATATTCTCTTCCCCAACAGGAAATGGCAAAGAGCCCAGCAAAGCTGGTCACATGATCCCTCCTAGGCTCCGCCTACCCCAGTCATTCTCTTTGCCGTTGTACAGGCAACATCTCCACGGAGATGGCTTAGAGTTTTTTAGTGTTTAACTGTAGTTTTTATTATTCAATCAAGAGTTTGTTATTTTAAAATAGTGCTGGTATGTACTATTTACTCAGAAACAGAAAAGAGATGAAGATTTCTGTTTGTATGAGGAAAATGATTTTAGCACCGTAACTAAAATCCATGGCTGTTCCACACAGGACTGTTGAGAGCAATTAACTTCAGTTGGGGGAACAGTGTGCAGTCTCTTGCTGCTTGAGGTATGACACATTCTAACAAGACGATGTAATGCTGGAAGCTGTCATTTTTTCCCTATGGGATCCGGTAAGCCATGTTTATTACGATGGTAAATAAGGGCTTCACAAGGGCTTATTAAGATTGTAGACTTTTCTGGGCTAAATCGATTCAGTTTTAAAACATATTTAGCCCTGAGGAATCATTTTATCTGGGTTTATTGATATTATAATATCGGCAGGCACTGTATTTGACACCTTATTTCTCTGGGGCTTTCCCAAGGCATAAGCAGAGCCTCATTTTCGCGCCGGTGTGGCGCACTTGTTTTTGAGAGGCATGGCATGCAGTCGCATGTGAGAGGAGCTCTGATACTTAGAAAAGACTTTCTGAAGGCGTCATTTGGTATCGTATTCCCCTTTGGGTTTGGTTGGGTCTCAGCAAAGCAGATACCAGGGACTGTAAAGGGGTTAAAGTGTTAAAACGGCTCCGGTTCCGTTATTTTAAGGGTTAAAGCTTCCAAATTTGGTGTGCAATACTTTTAAGGCTTTAAGACACTGTGGTGAAAATTTGGTGAATTTTGTACAATTCCTTCATGTTTTTTCGCAATTGCAGTAATAAAGTGTGTTCAGTTTAAAATTTAAAGTGACAGTAACGGTTTTATTTTAAAACGTTTTTTGTACTTTATTATCAAGTTTATGCCTGTTTAACATGTCTGAACTACCAGATAGACTGTGTTCTGAATGTGGGGAAGCCAGAATTCCTGTTCATTTAAATAAATGTGATTTATGTGATAATGACAATGATGCCCAAGATGATTCCTCAAGTGAGGGGAGTAAGCATGGTACTGCATCATTCCCTCCTTCGTCTACACGAGTCTTGCCCACTCAGGAGGCCCCTAGTACATCTAGCGCGCCAATACTCCTTACTATGCAACAATTAACGGCTGTAATGGATAATTCTGTCAAAAACATTTTAGCCAAAATGAACCCTTGTCAGCGTAAGCGTGGCTGCTCTGTTTTAGTTACTGAAGAGCATGACGACGCTGATATTAATATCTCTGAAGGGCCCCTAACCCAATCTGAGGGGGCCAGGGAGGTTTTGTCTGAGGGAGAAATTACTGATTCAGGGAACATTTCTCAACAGGCTGAACCTGATGTAATTGCATTTAAATTTAAGTTGGAACATCTCCGCATTCTGCTTAAGGAGGTATTATCCACTCTGGATGATTGTGAAAAGTTGGTCATCCCAGAGAAACTATGTAAAATGGACAAGTTCCTAGAGGTGCCGGAGCTCCCAGAAGCTTTTCCTATACCCAAGCGGGTGGCGGACATTGTTAATAAAGAATGGGAAAGGCCCGGTATTCCTTTCGTCCCTCCCCCCATATTTAAAAAATTGTTTCCTATGGTCGACCCCAGAAAGGACTTATGGCAGACAGTCCCCAAGGTCGAGGGAGCGGTTTCTACTTTAAACAAACGCACCACTATACCCATAGAGGATAGTTGTGCTTTCAAAGATCCTATGGATAAAAAATTAGAAGGTTTGCTTAAAAAGATTTTTGTTCAGCAGGGTTACCTTCTACAACCAATTTCATGCATTGTCCCTGTCACTACAGCCGCATGTTTCTGGTTTGATGAACTGATAAAGGCACTCGATAGTGATTCTCCTCCTTATGAGGAGATTATGGACAGAATCAATGCTCTCAAATTGGCTAATTCTTTCACCCTAGACGCCACTTTGCAATTGGCTAGGTTAGCGGCTAAGAATTCTGGGTTTGCTATTGTGGCGCGCAGAGCGCTTTGGTTGAAATCTTGGTCGGCTGACGCGTCTTCCAAGAACAAGCTACTAAACATTCCTTTCAAGGGGAAAACGCTGTTTGGCCCTGACTTGAAAGAGATTATCTCGGATATCACTGGGGGTAAGGGCCACGCCCTTCCTCAGGATCGGCCTTTCAAGGCGAAAAATAGACCTAATTTTCGTCCCTTTCGTAAAAACGGACCAGCCCAAAGTGCTACGTCCTCTAAGCAAGAGGGTAATACTTCTCAAGCCAAGCCAGCTTGGAGACCAATGCAAGGCTGGAACACGGGAAAGCAGGCCAAGAAGCCTGCCACTGCTACCAAGACAGCATGAAATATTGGCCCCCGATCCAGGACCGGATCTGGTGGGGGGCAGTCTCTCTCTCTTCGCTCAGGCTTGGGCAAGAGATGTTCTGGATCCTTGGGCGCTAGAAATAGTCTCCCAGGGTTATCTTCTGGAATTCAAGGGACTTCCCCCAAGGGGGAGGTTCCACAGGTCTCAGTTGTCTTCAGACCACATAAAAAGACAGGCGTTCTTACATTGTGTAGAAGACCTGTTAAAAATGGGAGTGATTCATCCTGTTCCACTAAGAGAACAAGGGATGGGGTTCTCCTCCAATCTGTTCATAGTTCCCAAAAAAGAGGGAACGTTCAGACCAATCTTAGATCTCAAGATCTTAAACAAGTTTCTCAAGGTTCCATCTTTCAAGATGGAAACCATTCGAACTATTCTTCCTTCCATCCAGGAGGGTCAATTCATGACCACGGTGGATTTAAAGGATGCGTATCTACATATTCCTATCCACAAGGAACATCATCGGTTCCTAAGGTTTGCATTCCTGGACAAACATTACCAGTTCGTGGCGCTTCCTTTCGGATTAGCCACTGCTCCAAGGATTTTCACAAAGGTACTAGGCTCTCTTCTAGCGGTGCTAAGACCAAGGGGCATTGCAGTAGTACCTTACCTGGACGACATTCTGATTCAAGCGTCGTCCCTTCCTCAAGCAAAGGCTCACACGGACATTGTCCTGGCCTTTCTCAGATCTCACGGCTGGAAAGTGAACGTGGAAAAGAGTTCTCTATCCCCGTCAACAAGGGTTCCCTTCTTGGGAACAATTATAGACTCTTTAGAAATGAGGATCTTTCTTACAGAGGCCAGAAAAACAAAACTTCTAGACTCTTGTCGGATACTTCATTCCGTTCCTCTTCCTTCCATAGCTCAGTGCATGGAAGTGATCGGGTTGATGGTAGCGGCGATGGACATAGTTCCTTTTGCGCGCATTCATCTAAGACCATTACAACTGTGCATGCTCAGTCAGTGGAATGGGGACTATACAGACTTGTCTCCGAAGATACAAGTAAATCAGAGGACCAGAGACTCACTCCGTTGGTGGCTGTCCCTGGACAATCTGTCTCAAGGGATGACGTTCCGCAGACCAGAGTGGGTCATTGTCACGACCGACGCCAGTCTGATGGGCTGGGGCGCGGTCTGGGGATCCCTGAAAGCTCAGGGTCTTTGGTCTCGGGAAGAATCTCTTCTACCGATAAATATTCTGGAACTGAGAGCGATATTCAATGCTCTCAAGGCCTGGCCTCGGCTAGCGAGGACCAAGTTCATACGGTTTCAATCAGACAACATGACAACTGTTGCGTACATCAACCATCAGGGGGGAACAAGGAGTTCCCTAGCGATGGAAGAAGTGACCAAAATCATTCTATGGGCGGAGTCTCACTCCTGCCACCTGTCTGCTATCCACATCCCAGGAGTGGAAAATTGGGAAGCGGATTTTCTGAGTCGTCAGACATTGCATCCGGGGGAGTGGGAACTCCATCCGGAAATCTTTGCCCAAGTCACTCACCTGTGGGGCATTCCAGACATGGATCTGATGGCCTCTCGTCAGAACTTCAAAGTTCCTTGCTACGGGGCCAGATCCAGGGATCCCAAGGCGGCTCTAGTGGATGCACTAGTAGCACCTTGGACCTTCAAACTAGCTTATGTGTTCCCGCCATTTCCTCTCATCCCCAGGCTGGTAGCCAGGATCAATCAGGAGAGGGCGTCGGTGATCTTGATAGCTCCTGCGTGGCCACGCAGGACTTGGTATGCAGATCTGGTGAATATGTCATCGGCTCCACCTTGGAAGCTACCTTTGAGACGAGACCTTCTTGTTCAGGGTCCGTTCGAACATCCGAATCTGGTTTCACTCCAGCTGACTGCTTGGAGATTGAACGCTTGATTTTATCGAAGCGAGGATTCTCAGATTCTGTTATCGATACTCTTGTTCAGGCCAGAAAGCCTGTAACTAGAAAGATTTACCACAAAATTTGGAAAAAATATATCTGTTGGTGTGAATCTAAAGGATTCCCTTGGGACAAGGTTAAGATTCCTAGGATTCTATCCTTCCTTCAAGAAGGATTGGAAAAAGGATTATCTGCTAGTTCCCTGAAGGGACAGATTTCTGCCTTGTCGGTATTACTTCACAAAAAGCTGGCAGCTGTGCCAGATGTTCAAGCCTTTGTTCAGGCTCTGGTTAGAATCAAGCCTGTTTACAAACCTTTGACTCCTCCTTGGAGTCTCAATTTAGTTCTTTCAGTTCTTCAGGGGGTTCCGTTTGAACCCTTACATTCCGTTGATATTAAGTTATTATCTTGGAAAGTTTTGTTTTTAGTTGCGATTTCTTCTGCTAGAAGAGTCTCAGAATTATCTGCTCTGCAGTGTTCTCCTCCTTATCTGGTGTTCCATGCAGATAAGGTGGTTTTACGTACTAAACCTGGTTTTCTTCCAAAAGTTGTTTCTAACAAAAACATTAACCAGGAGATTATCGTACCTTCTCTGTGTCCAAAACCAGTTTCAAAGAAGGAACGTTTGTTGCACAATTTGGATGTTGTTCGCGCTCTAAAATTCTATTTAGATGCTACAAAGGATTTTAGACAAACATCTTCCTTGTTTGTTGTTTATTCAGGTAAAAGGAGAGGTCAAAAAGCAACTTCTACCTCTCTCTCTTTTTGGATTAAAAGCATCATCAGATTGGCTTACGAGACTGCCGGACGGCAGCCTCCCGAAAGAATCACAGCTCATTCCACTAGGGCTGTGGCTTCCACATGGGCCTTCAAGAACGAGGCTTCTGTTGATCAGATATGTAGGGCAGCGACTTGGTCTTCACTGCACACTTTTACCAAATTTTACAAGTTTGATACTTTTGCTTCTTCTGAGGCTATTTTTGGGAGAAAGGTTTTGCAAGCCGTGGTGCCTTCCATTTAGGTGACCTGATTTGCTCCCTCCCTTCATCCGTGTCCTAAAGCTTTGGTATTGGTTCCCACAAGTAAGGATGACGCCGTGGACCGGACACACCTATGTTGGAGAAAACAGAATTTATGTTTACCTGATAAATTTCTTTCTCCAACGGTGTGTCCGGTCCACGGCCCGCCCTGGTTTTTTAATCAGGTCTGATAATTTATTTTCTTTAACTACAGTCACCACGGTACCATATGGTTTCTCCTATGCAAATATTCCTCCTTAACGTCGGTCGAATGACTGGGGTAGGCGGAGCCTAGGAGGGATCATGTGACCAGCTTTGCTGGGCTCTTTGCCATTTCCTGTTGGGGAAGAGAATATCCCACAAGTAAGGATGACGCCGTGGACCGGACACACCGTTGGAGAAAGAAATTTATCAGGTAAACATAAATTCTGTTTTTTTACTTGCACCAAAAAACTAAAATACAGCAGTCACTTCTAAGACTTTTTAAATCTGCTTTGCATATTTAGATTTTTGTTCACTTAAAGGGACATTGTACACTCAATTTTTCTTTGCATAAATGTGTTGTAGATGATCCATTTATATTGCCCATCTGGGAGTGTTTTTGTAACAATGTATAGTTTTACTTATTTTTAAATAGCATAGTGCTGATTTTCAGACTCCTAACCAAGCCCCAACGTTTTAGATGTATACTGATGTATACAGACTTCACATTGCTTCTGTTTGTATAATAGGTCTATTCATATGCAGGGGAGGAGGAGGGTCTGCACTCAATCCCTTTCAGTGGGTGTCCCAGACTAATCTCATCAACAGTGCTAAATTAGAAACTTCTAAGTAAGTTTTTAAAAGGGTTTATACAGATTTTTTTTTTATATCGGTATCTGTTCATTTTATTCTTTATAGTAGTCTATTACATGCAGTTGAATGAAAATTAGTGTATACTGTCCCTTTAAAGAATATGTCTAGCTCACTGCTTTTTATACTGAAGTAATTCTGCACTGCAACTTCATTACATATTGGACTTTTCCAAGGTTTCGAGAGTTATATTTACTCCTCTTCTTCGATTGTACTGTATATTAAAAGACAATTGTCTACCTATTTTGTTTTAAAAGCAATTATCACCAAACAGTAAAAGTTCTGGTAAACACTATTGAATATAGCCGTTATCCCCCTTGATTATGACCAGTTAGGGCTAGCTTTTAATCAGTTTGTGCACAGCTGTAAACAATCACTGTGTAGTGTGTAGCAAAGTTAGGCAATTTAAACTCAAACCTTTTATAGGCAACAAGCACAATTTTTAGTGGTGTTTTACAGCAAACATGAGCAAAATATCAGTGTTACAATGTTTATTTGTTAAATTATTTTAAGGCATTATTACATTTTAAGTTGTAATGCTCCCTTGATTCTCACAAACCCCACCCTGCATGTGTCTGCATAGCACACATACATCTTCAGGGGTTTGTTTGATTGAAGAGTTTGCTTTTATATGATATCTGTTATGACCCGGATCATGGTCTCTTAAGGTACCATTTATTTAAATAAAACCATCTTCAGATAATTAATAAATTGCTAATGGGAAACCATATGTTTAAAGGGATACTATAACCAAATATTTTCTTTCACGATTCGGATAGAGAATGCAATTTTAAGCAACTTTCTAATTTACTCTTAACATTTTTCTTCTTAAATGGAAAGAGCCCACAGCTGCATTCATTACTTTTGGGGGGAAAAGAACCTGGCCACCAGGAGGAGGCAAAGACACCCCAGCTTAAATACTCCTCCCACTCCCCTCATCCCCCAGTCATTCTTTGCCTTTCGTCCCAGGAGGTTGGCAGAGAAGTGTCAGAATTTTTGTCTCTTATGTAGGGTAGTACTCTTCGACATGGGACTGGAGTTTTAAGTAGTCCTGTCGGTCTCTCAGTGAGGGCTTGGATGAAAGTTAGAGTCTGGAGATGCAGGAAGAGTCTTTCTGCGAAACTATCCCGACTCATGTTAACAGCTCCTTAAGCAATCGGCATTGTCAAACTTTGCTCCGCTGCCTACTTTCTTCTCAAGTCCATGGCGGAGGCGACGCTACTATCCGTCACACTTTTTGGAGGTTATGATCCCCCTTTTTTTTGGGGGGGGGGAGTTGGCTTTTGCTCTGAGCAAGTATTCCCTGTGCCATCCTGAGGATGGGAGCGTGTTCTTGTCTCAAGGTTTTTCGTCTGCGTCTGTTACAAGTTTTTTTTTGTAGCGGAATACTTCTGTGTTCCAAGTTCAGGACTCTGTGAGGATTCTGTCCTCTGTTGTCCTTGGTGCTTTTGCTTCTTTGCCCGGTCCTATACATCCGGTTTCCTTGGTCTAGGCGTAGTCTCCCCTTGTTTGCCGGGACCCTTTTGGGCCTTTGTGAGCTAGGTTTATTCGGGGTGGGGGGTGTTCTCTTTCTGGATTGTGACCTTTCATTCTTTTCCTTGGTTTCTCCTGGCCTACTCCCTTTGGTAGTTTAGGCTGGTGTTCCCTTATTTAGTGATGGGTGTGTGAGGAGGAACCGACTGTTGGGCGATGGTGTCTCTTGGAGGCCTGTTGGCTTAGTTGAGTCAGTTTTTGCGGTCTCTAGCTTGGCTCTGGACTACCTGCGGGTCTGTGTCCTCGGGGCCTTTCCTTTCAAAGTTTTTTATCTTCAGATGAAGCTGGTTTTTTTTTGTGGGTAGTGGTTTCAGGCTTGGTGCCCTCAGCATGGGCCGCCTACTGTACCCTCCTGTCTTGGCATTCAGTGTCCTCTATAGCTTGGGTATTGTTTTCCCAAAAGTAATGAATGCAGCTGTGGACTCTTTCCATTTAAGAAGAAAAACATAAATTATGCTTACCTGATAATTTTCTTTTCTTCTGATGGAAAGAATCCACAGCTCCCCACCTGTAATTTATGTGGAGCGTCCTTATTTATTCTTCTGGCACCTTTCACCCTGATATTTCTTCTACTGTTCCTCGGCAGAATGACTGGGGGATGAGGGGAGTGGGAGGAGTATTTAAGCCTTTGGCCAGGTTTTTATTTCCCAAAAGTAATAAATGCAGCTGTGGACTCTTTCCATCATAAGAAAAAATTATCAGGTAAGCATAATTTGTTTTTTCTTCCTTCTCTTGCTATCTTTATTTGAAAAGCAAGAATGTAAGCTTAGGAAGCCGGTTCATTTTTGGTTCAGAACCCTGGATAGCCGCCAATCAGCAACTGCTATCCAGGGTGCTGAATAAAAAATGAGCCGGCTCTTAAGCTTTCAATCTTGCTTTTCAAATAAAGATAGCAAGAGAATGAAGAAAATTGATAAGAGTAAATTAGAAATAAAGAATTGGGTTTTGTATCCCTTTAAATATCAACATACAACAATCTACACAATTGCTATAAATGTAACAAATATAAAATAGCAGTTTTTGCATAAAGATTAATGAAAGGCTAAAAATTCAAATAAATATGAATCCTACGTACACCTTTTGTAATTAGAATACTGAGGGCTTATAGGAGTAGTTAATAAAAAGCTAGGCACAAATTTAGTGACTTCTGCATCTCAGCTACTAGTTCCTTTTCTGATTGAGCGCTTCCTTGCTCTACAAGAGAACATAGCTATACGTGCCTAAGTGAACGTATGTACAGAGTGGCCTGTTCACCTCTGCGCTAGTTTGCCGTTTCCTCTGCTTCCTATACTAAAAATATGTTTTGCATATAGTGCATTGCATTTGGATTTTAACCCTTTCAGTGATGTTCTTTTCTCACCCCTTTTGTTGAACCAGTTTTTTAGGCTTTTGCACTTACTGAACTTGAATGTTATTTTAGTGCCTAAAACCCCCCAAACAAGTGCAAAAAGCTGTTTGCATATTACAGGGTTTAACAATTGCTAAAATGACTATTGTCCCTTTAAATTAGAGCTGCAACAACTAATCGTTATAATAAATGAAAATAGTTGTCAACGAATCTCATAATCGATTAGTCGGTTTGCAATAAGTTGGTCTGTGCACAACACCAGCTGCTTCACTCCACTGAGCTCCTGCAAATGGTATTGTGTTTTATGGTTATGTCCTTAGCCTTAAGGGCATCTACAGACATTTACTTTTCACTTTTTCAGGAAAGTAATAAGTTTGCTACTACTCCTGGCTTATGTGCAACCCAGAAATAATAGGAAGAATCATTTGGATTGTTTATATTAAAGGGACACTGTACCCAATTTTTTTATTTTCTAATTCAGAAAGAGCATGCAATTTTAAGCAACTTTCTAATTTACTGATATTATCAATTTGTCTTCGTTCTCTTGCTATCATTATTTGAAAAAGAAGGCATCTAAGCTTTTTTTTGGTTTCAGTACTCTGGACAGCACTTTTTTATTGGTGGATGAATTTATCCACCAATCAGCAAGGACAACCCAGGTTGTTCACCAAAAATGGGCCGGCATCTAAACTTACATTCTTGCATTTCAAATAAAGATACCAAGAGAATGAAGAAAATTTGATAATAGGAGTAAATTAGAAAGTTGCTTAAAATTTCATGATCAATCTGAATCACAAAAGAAAAAATTTGGGTACAGTGTCCCTTTAAATCAGGTGATTTGGGATTATGCTTTGCATGATAAAGTGCCAACTGCCAAGCTTGTTATTTACACCTAGCCCTAGATTGATGGGAGTTATTTGAATTGATGTGCACTGTTATCTGTTTGCACAATTATTAGCGGATTGATTGCTATTGCTAATTATATGTAGATAAATGTGTAAGGCTTTGTCCTCTTATTGATAGTCATTAGCGCTTTTGACTTTTTTTGTTCTATATTTTTATTTTGAAATTTTTATTTAGTGTTTTGCAAATAAAATATGCAGAAATCAAACATTCCATCATTACATAGTCAAATGTTTGTTATCCAGTATACTCCGTTACATGTCGTCCTGGCGTAAAACATTTATTCGACATTCGCTTTATCAATCAACATTGAACTCTATTTAACTTCCTCTGATCTTTAGATATATGGGATTCGGCTTTCCTCCTATATTCTTAGAGGTTGAATTTGGTACATATCACAATTTATTAAAAATATAGAACACATCTAAGTATATATCTGTTATTTTAAAGGGACAGTCAACACCCGGCAGAACTTAATACCATCATTTAGATACTCAGAATAAGATGCGCCTGCACCGCCTCCCATGTTAAATACCTCTGATATGGAGTAATTGTCCACAGCACATACGTTTTTCAGCTGTAGACATGGCCGCCAAACTCCTCCCCCTCTTCCTTCGTCCCCCTTCTCTATATGGCTGTTTATTTTAAAAAGAAACGTGTTACGTTGGGTGGAGTTTGGCGGCCATGTCTACAGCTGAAAAACGTATGTGCTGTGGACTATTACTTCATATCGTTATAGGTATTTAACATGGTTGGTGGTGCAGGTGCATCGTATTCTGAGTATCTAAATGATGGTATTAAGTTCAGCCGGGTGTTGACTGTCCCTTTAAGAGTGGACTAGATATTTTTTCCCTAACCTTTATAGCTGTTTTTTTGCCATTGCATATAGATATTCAAGATATTTTTATGTTAGAATAAAGTCCAGGCTTACTTTGTTGAGAGGCCCCTTGCCAAATTGGAAAACACTTAGCATTGGTGAAGAGCTAACAAAGATAAATATCCCACATTGACGAAATTGGCAAAACCCTACTTATGCATCTCAAGCACCTCAACACCATCTGAGCGCCTCTTCTCTGCTGCAGGCAATATAGCTTGCAATAAGAGAGCCAGCCTCAGCCAGGAGCATGATGACATGTTGATATTTTTGCATTTCAATGTAATGTTTCTGAAAGAGTGAATAACAGAATGTTATAACCAGTGATAGTCTAGCTCTTTCTAGTTCTACCTCATTTTAAACAGTTTGTGTTTTTGTTTTGCTTAATTATAAAAATGTGCTCTGCTGCTGAAAAAATTGAACAAACAGTTTGGTTAATGTAAAGTTATTAGTTTGAAGTTTATATTTGTAACACTCAGTATGTGGATTTTATTTAAAATATAGGAAAAAAATAAACATTTTATTTATCCGATTAATCGAAAAAATAATCGGCCAATTAATCGATTATGAAAATAATAGTTGCAGCCCAACTTTAAATGGCCCTTTAATATTTTTGCAACTGGTATAACAAGTGACCGCAGAGTATAAAATGTATTGGAATTTGTTAATTTAAGTATATTTTTGTATATGAAATAGCTGTTTATGGTAATTAAAACAACATCCTAATGAAATGGGTTGAGTTTGCAAGGAGAGAAGACCTCATTAAAGGGACACGGAACCCACATTTTTTCTCAGAAAGAGCATGCAATTTTAAGCAACTTTCTAATTTACTCCTATTATCAATTTTTCTTCGTTCTCTTGTTATCATTATTTGAAAAAGAAGGCATCTAAGCTTTTTTTTAGTTTCAGTACTCTGGACAGCACTTTTTTATTGGTGGATGAATTTATCCACCAATCAGCAAGGACAACCCAGGTTGTTCACCAAAAATGGTCCGGCATCTAAACTGACATTCTTGCATTTCAAATAAAGATACCAAGAGAATGAAGAAAATTTGATAATAGGAGTAAATTAGAAAGTTGCTTAAAATATCATGCTCAATCTGAATCACCAAAGAAAATTTTTGGGTACAGTGTCCCTTTAACTTATCTTTCAATGTTTACACAAAATCCTCCATAGTTTGGGGGGAATGATTTTTCATTTTATTTTTTTTGTTTTGTTTTGAAAAGGTTTTATTGAAGATGAAACAAACAATATAAACAAGTTACTGGAATCATACAAAAAAGAAAATCAGTATGAATGAGACTGTCTAGGGGAAGGTCACGTTACAAAGTTGTTTGCTGAAGAACATTCCATGACAACGAAATACAAAGAACAAAAACAACATAAGATAAACATTTTGCAATATTGTGCTTGCAGAGAGGCATAAACGTGTCGGCCATGGAGGAGTTGAAATGTATAATGGGCAGTAACAAGTAAGGCAATCCTCCAATTAGCTGACTCCAAGCATGTCTAATGCTATCAAATTTGCAAGCTAATGAACCAGTGGCTAAGGAGTTGTACATGCATTTGATCTGAAGTGTTTGTGGGTTTAAGGGGGGGTCCTGAGGGAGGTGAAGTATAGTCATGTTGGTTGTGATACTTGATTCAGATATTCTTCTGAATGGAAGCAGATGGAATGATAGTCATTTTTATGTTTACTATGTGTGTAGTGGTACTTGTAGAGATTTGGGAGGTTATCTCCCTCCATGTATTAACTGATGGGAGGAGCGGTGACTTCCAATTTTTCATAAGTCTTTTTGCTGAGTTGACCATTATGGTCAGTTATGCGAGTCTCAATTTACATTTAATCTTAGTGAATTTGTTGAAAAGGAAAAACCAGATGTTTAGGTCTAGAGTCATTGAAAGTGCCTTTTCTATTTCGGTCTTGATCATCAACCAATAAGATTGAGCGATAGGGCAGGTTCACCAAATATGAGTGGGGGTGCCTTCCATATCACAACCTCTCCAGCAGGTTGGGTAAGACGTGGGGAAGATTGTATGCAGACGGGACGGTGTGTAATACCATCTACATAAAAATTTGACATTCATCTCTAGTGTGTATATAGAAAATGAGGATTTGGTCATGGAGAAGATGTGTTGCCATGTTTTTTGAGTCTGGTGTGTGCCGATCTCTTTTTCCCACTTGTCTACATAGGAAGGAAGTGAGGTAGTGTATGCGTGGGTAGTTTATATGAGGTTGATAAGAGACCTCTATTTAAAGTGTCCCGGAGACAAATACTTTAGAAATTAGTTAAGTTGCACGCAAGTTGGGTTTTGTGTGGGTTTCTCATGAGGAAATCTGACATCTGAGTGTAACGAAACAAGTTTTCATACGTGGGACCTAGGTGGGGGGTAATCTCGATTTGAGGTTTGGGTTTACCGTTATCTGAGGATTTGGCACGGTATAGATTTGGTTATATGAGGTAGTGTTATTGAGAGCGAACATCACACTCGTATACAGATCATTTGAGGAAATTTTTAATATATACTAAACTAATTTGCTAGATATATAAATTATATGAAGAAAAAGGCTGTTGTAAATAAGCACACTTGGCAGCATAAGTAATTAACAACAACCCCTATAAAAGGCACCAGGTTAGTAATGCAAGGAGAGCTTGAGAAAGGCATATTAGCCGAAACGCGTTGCTCTTTTTTTGATCCATCTGAGGATCCGTACTTGTCACTACAGACACGCTGACTGAATTTGAAACGCCAAAACGGCGGTATTGCCGAAATTGTCGAGCGTTCTTTTGGAAAATTGCACAGTTGCTTGTGCGATTAGATTGAGTGCCCTGCTGTAAGCAATAAAAGAAAAGCCATTGGGACCACGTTGAAGGAGCCGTCTGACACCTTCAGGTGTAAGAAAGACGTTAATCACCTCATTTGGAATTATTTGCTTGCTTGTGACAAGTTTCTCTTATCTTGTTTTTCTCCTGCATAGGATTTGTTTTCAGTGCTGGAGTATTCCTAACAAAGTGATTTTATTATACTGGGTATCACATTGATTTAGAAATCATCCAGAGACTGATTTTATCTATTTGTTTACTACACTATACGTGTGCTATGTCTCAAGGTTAAACCAATCTCATTTGTATGCTAATATTGTGTGGTTTATATGAATTTATTTTTATTTCATTGTGTTTTATTTTTATGAAGAAAATGCTTTTTTTTTTTTTACTGTTTTTTAGAATTTTAAAGTGTTTTGAATTGATTTTTGAATGATTCATGAATTGTTTTGTTTAAATTAAATATGCATTGTGGTGAATGAATGTAAACATTGATTTTTATATTTATATGTATATATATATATATATATATATATATATATATATATATATATTATCTGAGGTTATTATTGATATAAGAATATTCTAATACAATCATCTTGAGATTACACTTTTTACTCATTTAGGAACATTTACTATTTTTATATTTAGCCATCTAATTTATAGTCCAGCTGTTTTTTCAGTGCCACAGAGTTTAGTATTTATTAAGCACCTGGTTTGGTACTGATCATTCTAATAGTTTTTGTAGTGTTATTGCTTGCCTTGGGTGCTGAAAGGGGATATCTGTTTTCTAATATTGGTGTCAGGTGGGGGGGGAGTATTGTGGATATATAACAGTGTTTTTTGATGTATCCCATAAGTGAAAAGTTTCAGAAATTATTGATGGAAGTTGAGCTGGTAAGTTCCTCGATTTCGGGGAGAGCCAAAAGAACCCACTTTCTCCAACATAGGTGTGTCCGGTCCACGGCGTCATCCTTACTTGTGGGATATTCTCTTCCCCAACAGGAAATGGCAAAGAGCCCAGCAAAGCTGGTCACATGATCCCTCCTAGGCTCCGCCTACCCCAGTCATTCTCTTTGCCGTTGTACAGGCAACATCTCCACGGAGATGGCTTAGTTTTTTAGTGTTTAACTGTAGTTTTTTATTATTCAATCAAGAGTTTGTTATTTTAAAATAGTGCTGGTATGTACTATTTACTCTGAAACAGAAAAGAGATGAAGATTTCTGTTTGTATGAGGAAAATGATTTTAGCAACCGTTACTAAAATCCATGGCTGTTCCACACAGGACTGTTGAGAGGAATTAACTTCAGTTGGGGGAACAGTGAGCAGTCTTTTGCTGCTTGAGGTATGACACATTCTAACAAGACGATGTAATGCTGGAAGCTGTCATTTTCCCTATGGGATCCGGTAAGCCATTTTTATTCAGACAGTAAATAAGGGCTTCACAAGGGCTTATTAAGACTGTAGACATTTTCTGGGCTAAATTGATTCATATATTACACATATTTAGCCTTGAGGAATCATTTAATCTGGGTATTTTTGTTAAATAATATCGGCAGGCACTGTTTTAGACACCTTATTCTCTAGGGGCTTTCCCTAATCATAGGCAGAGCCTCATTTTCGCGCCGGTATTGCGCACTTGTTTTTGAGAAGCATGACATGCAGTCGCATGTGTGAGGAGCTCTGATACATAGAAAAGACTTTCTGAAGGCGTCATTTGGTATCGTATTCCCCTTTGGGCTTGGTTGGGTCTCAGCAAAGCAGATACCAGGGACTGTAAAGGGGTTAAAGTTAAAAACGGCTCCGGTTCCGTTATTTTAAGGGTTAAAGCTTCCAAATTAGGTGTGCAATACTTTTAAGGCTTTAAGACACTGTGGTGAAATTTTGGTGAATTTTGAACAATTCCTTCATACTTTTTCGCAATTGCAGTAATAAAGTGTGTTCAGTTTAAAATTTAAAGTGACAGTAACGGTTTTATTTTAAAACGTTTTTTGTACTTTGTTATCAAGTTTATGCCTGTTTAACATGTCTGAACTACCAGATATACTGTGTTCTGAATGTGGGGAAGCCAAGGTTCCTTCTCATTTAAATAAATGTGATTTATGTGACACTGAAAATGATGCCCAAGATGATTCCTCAAGTGAGGGGAGTAAGCATGGTACTGCATCATTCCCTCCTTCGTCTACACTAGTCTTGCCCACTCAGGAGGCCCCTAGTACATCTAGCGCGCCAATACTCCTTACTATGCAACAATTAACGGCTGTAATGGATAATTCTATCAAAAACATTTTAGCCAAAATGCCCACTTATCAGCGTAAGCGCGACTGCTCTGTTTTAGATACTGAAGAGCATGAGGACGCTGATGATAATGGTTCTGAAATGCCCCTACACCAGTCTGAGGGGGCCAGGGAGGTTTTGTCTGAGGGAGAAATTTCTGATTCAGGGAAAATTTCTCAACAAGCTGAACCTGATGTGATTACATTTAAATTTAAGTTGGAACATCTCCGCGCTCTGCTTAAGGAGGTATTATCCACTCTGGATGATTGTGAGAATTTGATCATCCCAGAGAAACTATGTAAAATGGACAAGTTCCTAGAGGTCCCGGGGCTCCCAGAAGCTTTTCCTATACCCAAGCGGGTGGCGGACATTGTAAATAAAGAATGGGAAAGGCCCGGTATTCCTTTCGTCCCTCCCCCCATATTTAAAAAATTGTTTCCTATGGTCGACCCTAGAAAGGACTTATGGCAGACTGTCCCCAAGGTCGAGGGAGCGGTTTCTACTTTAAACAAACGCACCACTATACCCATAGAAGATAGTTGTGCTTTCAAAGATCCTATGGATAAAAAAATTAGGTTTGCTTAAAAAGATGTTTGTTCAGCAAGGTTACCTTCTACAACCAATTTCATGCATTGTCCCTGTCACTACAGCCGCGTGTTTCTGGTTCGATGAGCTAGTAAAGGCGATCGATAGTGATTCTCCTCCTTATGAGGAGATTATGGACAGAATCCGTGCTCTCAAATTGGCTAATTCTTTCACCCTAGACGCCACTTTGCAATTGGCTAGGTTAGCGGCGAAGAATTCTGGGTTTGCTATTGTGGCGCGTAGAGCGCTTTGGTTGAAATCTTGGTCAGCGGATGCGTCTTCCAAGAACAAACTCCTTAACATTCCTTTCAAGGGGAAAACGCTGTTTGGCCCTGACTTGAAAGAGATTATCTCTGATATCACTGGGGGTAAGGGCCACGCCCTTCCTCAGGATAGGTCTTTCAAGGCCAAAAATAAACCTAATTTTCGTCCCTTTCGTAGAAACGGACCAGCCCCAAGTGCTACGTCCTCTAAGCAAGAGGGTAATACTTCTCAAGCCAAGCCAGCCTGGAGACCAATGCAAGGCTGGAACAAGGGAAAGCAGGCCAAGAAACCTGCCACTGCTACCAAGACAGCATGAAATGTTGGCCCCCGATCCGGGACCGGATCTGGTGGGGGGCAGACTCTCTCTCTTCGCTCAGGCTTGGGCAAGAGATGTTCTGGATCCTTGGGCACTAGAAATAGTCTCCCAAGGTTATCTTCTGGAATTCAAGGGGCTTCCCCCAAGGGGGAGGTTCCACAGGTCTCAATTGTCTTCAGACCACATAAAGAGACAGGCATTCTTACATTGTGTAGAAGACCTGTTGAAAATGGGAGTGATTCATCCTGTTCCATTAGGAGAACAAGGGATGGGGTTCTACTCCAATCTGTTCATAGTTCCCAAAAAAGAGGGAACGTTCAGACCAATCTTAGATCTCAAGATCTTAAACAAGTTTCTCAAGGTTCCATCGTTCAAAATGGAAACCATTCGAACAATTCTTCCTTCCATCCAGGAAGGTCAATTCATGACCACGGTGGATTTAAAGGATGCGTATCTACATATTCCTATCCACAAGGAACATCATTGGTTCCTAAGGTTCGCATTCCTGGACAAGCATTACCAGTTCGTGGCGCTTCCTTTCGGATTAGCCACTGCTCCAAGGTTGCAGTAGTACCTTACTTAGACGACATTCTGATTCAAACGTCGTCCCTTCCTCAAGCAAAGGCTCACACGGACATAGTCCTGGCCTTTCTCAGATCTCACGGATGGAAAGTGAACGTGGAAAAGAGTTCTCTATCTCCGTCGACAAGGGTTCCCTTCTTGGGAACAATAATAGACTCCTTAGAAATGAGGATTTTTCTGACAGAGGCCAGAAAAACAAAACTTCTAAACTCTTGTCAAACACTTCATTCCGTTCCTCTTCCTTCCATAGCGCAGTGCATGGAAGTAATAGGTTTGATGGTAGCGGCAATGGACATAGTTCCTTTTGCGCGCATTCATCTAAGACCATTACAACTGTGCATGCTCAGTCAGTGGAATGGGGACTATACAGACTTGTCTCCGAAGATACAAGTAAATCAGAGGACCAGAGACTCACTCCGTTGGTGGCTGTCCCTGGACAACCTGTCACAAGGGATGACCTTCCGCAGACCAGAGTGGGTCATTGTCACGACCGACGCCAGTCTGATGGGCTGGGGCGCGGTCTGGGGATCCCTGAAAGCTCAGGGTCTTTGGTCTCGGGAAGAATCTCTTCTACCGATAAATATTCTGGAACTGAGAGCGATATTCAATGCTCTCAAGGCTTGGCCTCAGCTAGCAAAGGCCAAGTTCATACGGTTTCAATCAGACAACATGACGACTGTTGCGTACATCAACCATCAGGGGGGAACAAGGAGTTCCCTGGCGATGGAAGAAGTGACCAAAATCATTCAATGGGCGGAGACTCACTCCTGCCACCTGTCTGCAATCCACATCCCAGGAGTGGAAAATTGGGAAGCGGATTTTCTGAGTCGTCAGACATTACATCCGGGGGAGTGGGAACTCCATCCGGAAATCTTTGCCCAAATTACTCAACTGTGGGGCATTCCAGACATGGATCTGATGGCCTCTCGGCAGAACTTCAAGGTTCCTTGCTACGGGTCCAGATCCAGGGATCCCAAGGCGACTCTAGTAGATGCACTAGTAGCACCTTGGACCTTCAAACTAGCTTATGTATTCCCGCCGTTTCCTCTCATCCCCAGGCTGGTAGCCAGGATCAATCAGGAGAGGGCATCGGTGATCTTGATAGCTCCTGCGTGGCCACGCAGGACTTGGTATGCAGATCTGGTGAATATGTCATCGGCTCCACCATGGAAGCTACCTTTGAGACGAGACCTTCTTGTTCAAGATCTGGTCTCACTCCAACTGACTGCTTGGAGATTGAACGCTTGATCTTATCAAAACGAGGGTTCTCAGATTCTGTTATTGATACTCTTGTTCAGGCCAGAAAGCCTGTAACTAGAAAAATTTACCACAAAATATGGAAAAAATATATCTGTTGGTGTGAATCTAAAGGATTCCCTTGGGACAAGGTAAAGATTTCTAAGATTCTATCCTTTCTTCAAGAAGGATTGGAGAAAGGATTATCTGCAAGTTCCTTGAAGGGACAGATTTCTGCCTTGTCTGTGTTACTTCACAAAAAGCTGGCAGCTGTGCCAGATGTTCAAGCCTTTGTTCAGGCTCTGGTTAGAATCAAGCCTGTTTACAAACCTTTGACTCCTCCTTGGAGTCTCAACTTAGTTCTTTCAGTTCTTCAGGGGGTTCCGTTTGAACCCTTACATTCCGTTGATATTAAGTTATTATCTTGGAAAGTTTTGTTTTTGGTTGCAATTTCTTCTGCTAGAAGAGTTTCAGAATTATCTGCTCTGCAGTGTTCTCCTCCTTATCTGGTGTTCCATGCAGATAAGGTGGTTTTACGTACTAAACCTGGTTTTCTTCCAAAAGTTGTTTCTAACAAAAACATTAACCAGGAGATAGTCGTGCCTTCTTTGTGTCCGAAACCAGTTTCGAAGAAGGAACGTTTGTTGCACAATTTGGATGTTGTTCGCGCTCTAAAATTCTATTTAGATGCTACAAAGGATTTTAGACAAACATCTTCCTTGTTTGTTGTTTATTCTGGTAAAAGGAGAGGTCAAAAAGCAACTTCTACCTCTCTCTCTTTTTGGATTAAAAGCATCATCAGATTGGCTTACGAGACTGCCGGACGGCAGCCTCCTGAAAGAATCACAGCTCATTCCACTAGGGCTGTGGCTTCCACATGGGCCTTCAAGAACGAGGCTTCTGTTGATCAGATATGTAGGGCAGCGACTTGGTCTTCACTGCACACTTTTACCAAATTTTACAAGTTTGATACTTTTGCTTCTTCTGAGGCTATTTTTGGGAGAAAGGTTTTGCAAGCCGTGGTGCCTTCCATTTAGGTGACCTGATTTGCTCCCTCCCTTCATCCGTGTCCTAAAGCTTTGGTATTGGTTCCCACAAGTAAGGATGACGCCGTGGACCGGACACACCTATGTTGGAGAAAACAGAATTTATGTTTACCTGATAAATTACTTTCTCCAACGGTGTGTCCGGTCCACGGCCCGCCCTGGTTTTTTAATCAGGTCTGATATTTTATTTTCTTTAACTACAGTCACCACGGTATCATATGGTTTCTCCTATGCAAATATTCCTCCTTAACGTCGGTCGAATGACTGGGGTAGGCGGAGCCTAGGAGGGATCATGTGACCAGCTTTGCTGGGCTCTTTGCCATTTCCTGTTGGGGAAGAGAATATCCCACAAGTAAGGATGACGCCGTGGACCGGACACACCGTTGGAGAAAGTAATTTATCAGGTAAACATAAATTCTGTTTTTTGTGAGATGAATGCTTACACCAGTTGATGATTCTGGTAAGGAAGGTGGCCAATCTATACTGTTGCAGGTTTGGGATCCCGTTTATGTTGCCAGATATATTTTGTGATTAGTTTTTATAGATTGTGTATTAATGGTGACAGTAGAGGAATGGGGAGGGTCTGGAAAAGATACAAAAATTTTAGGGAGAAGAATTATTTTAACAGCATTGATTCTGCCCACCCACGATAGTGGCTTGTGTGGTTGTATTTATGGCTTGAAAGTTTGCGTTTAGTAACGTGGGCTTATAAGGGGATATGTGGATTCCTAGGTATTTGATAGATTGTTGCTGTGTGCGGAAATGAGCAAGTGATTGTATTGTTCTCAGCTCATCTGCCTGAAGTTCAATGGGAAGAAGTTCTGATTTGGTAATATTGATTATAAAATTGGAAAAGGAACACTAAGTGTGGAGAGTTTGGAGGAGGGGGGAATCGAGGAGACGGGTTGTGAGTGTGTCAATAAAATGTCCTCCGCATATAGGGACGTTTTGTATTCATATTGATTAATTTTGAAACCTTGGATATCAGTGTTATTTCGGATATGGGAGGCCAAGACCTCCATGGCAAGAACAAATCGTATTGGAGAAAGGGGACAACCCTGTCTTGTACCATTAGAGATCTGAAATGGGTGGGATAATGTGTCGTTTAATTTGACTTTAGCTAATGGTTGGTTATATAGAGAATTTTTTTTCTGTATAAAGGCCTGGTCAAATCTGAATTTAGAAAGCGTCATTCGCAGGAATTGCCAGTTTAGCCTGTCAAAGTCTTTCACTATGTCCATTGAGATGATTGCAGAGGGTATATTGTGATTATGGGCATATCCCATTAGGTGTAAAATTTTGATAGTGTTATTCTGTTTCCCTATGAGGGGTAAAACCTGCTTGATTTAAATGAATTAAAGATGATAATATAGTGTTGATGCGGGTTGCGAGTATTTTTGCATACAATTTGATATCTGTGTTGAGAAGAGATATTGGGCGAAAGTTCGCCGGTACAGTGGGTGGTTTACCTGGCTTAGGGATGACGACTACATGCGCTTCTAATAAAGCGTTTACTTTTTTAACCTTTTGTGGGAGTTGTCAGCCTGTCCATTTGCCGCCCCAGCTTTAACAGCTGTTGGATCATTACAAGCCGCTTCCTGAGACACCAAGGAACAGCTCACTAGCCGCTGTTAAGAGCTAGACTGCTTGAGAGCACTGGTCATAGTACAGTGCAACTAACTCCGGTAAGCGTATATTACCATTCACGAACACCCACATTGAAGGGACGTATAACACTATGAGGCGCCCTCTTTCTGTTTCAATCTTATAGATCTACCTCACACCGGGATAAGGGGAGCAGCCTCAATCATCCATTCTTACATTGAAAACGAGCAGAGTTCATTACAGTCACGCCGGACCTGCTGTTTCATGCTGAAAGTGAACTATATACGAACACTTTTGTTTTTAGGAAAATATACTTTGTTTGTGTTAGAGAGCGCACCTCTTTCCAGACCCCCTTCTGGGTTCTGTTTTTTGCTTCTAACATGGGTTGGGGGAAGGGGTTAGTATGGGACACTTAATTGAAAAGATGTGTGAGATGCGGTGCAAGTAATGAAGAGAATCAGTCAGGGCCCGTTATTTAGTGCTTTAATGGCTGCAAGCATTTAGTTATGGGAGATAGGTTTGTTAAGATCTTTAAGCTGGTTGGATGAGATTGTGGGTAGCTGTGCGTTTGAAACGTAGTCCAACATGGATAGGGGTGTTAGTGGCGTTGACGTGTCCATGTGGAGATTATAAAGAGCGAGTAGTATTTGTGGAAAGATTGGTGGATATCTTTAGTAGTTTTAAGAATGGTTGAGGAGTGAGGTTGATGGATTTCGTATGTGTGACTTTAATTTTTTCTTTTTCAGTGCTCTAGCCAATAGTTTGCCTGATCTGTTACTTTCATAATTGATCATACTCTTGGTTTTTATGCGTAATGTTTGGTATTCAATTTGTAAAAAGCTATCAAGCGCAAGTCTTGCCTGATGTAAGTCATTTATTATGAGGGGGTCAGTTGGGGATAGTTTATGGGCAAGGTCTAATCTAGCAAATGAGTCTGACAAGTTTTTGTAGAAGTGTCTGTGTGCTTTTAAAAGGGGAATGATTTTTCATAGCCTTTCTGCAACTCTGTACTTAAAGGGACAGTCAGCACCAAAATTTGTGTTTAAAAAGATAGATAATCCATTTATTACCCATTCCCCAGTTTTGCATAACCAACACAGTAATATTAATATACTTTTTACCTCTGATTACCTTTTATCTAAGCCTCTGCAAACTGCCCCCTTATTTCAGTTCTTTTGACAGACTTGCATTTCAACTAATCGGTGCTGACTCCTAGTTAACTTTACGTGTGTGAGCTCAATGTTATCTATATGACACACATGAACTAACACCCTCTAGTGGTGAAAAACTGTCAAAATGCATTCAGATAACAAGCGGCCTTCCAGGTCTAAGAAATTGGCATATGAGCATACCTAGGTTTAGCTTTCAACTAAGAATACCAATAGAAGAAAGCAAAATTTGTGATAAAAGTAAACTGGAAAGTTGTTTAAAATTACATGCCCTACTTGAATCATGAAAGTTTATTTTGGACTTTACTAGACCTTTAAAGGGACAATCTACTGCAGAATATGTATGTATTGTTGAAAAAGATAGATAATCCCATTATTACCCATTCCCCAATTTTGCATAATCAAAATTGTTATATTATACTTTTTACCTCTGTGATTACCTTGTATCTAAGCCTCTGCAGACTTCCCCCTTATCTCGGTTCTTTTGACAGACTTGCATTCAGCCAATCAGTGTATACTTGTAAATAACTCCACAGGAGTGAGCAGACTAGCGCTGTCTGTGGAAAAACTGTCGAAATGCACTGGAATAAGAGGTGGCTTTCATGGGCTTAGAAATTTGCAGATGAGCCTACCTAGGTTTCTCTTTCAACAAAGAATACCAAGAAACAAAGCAAATTTGATGATTAAAGTAAAATGGAAAGTTGCTTAAAATTGCATGCCCTATCTGAATCATGAAAGTTTAATTTTGACTAGACTGTCCCTTTAAATACTGAAATTTTCAGTATTGACGGAGATGCAACAGACCAAAGTAGCAATTTCAAATGACAAAATCAAGGTAATCTAAACAATTTAATTACGTTCCAGCAGGTAAATGGAACATTAGGAACACAATCACAGCACACTATCCCTTTAACTTAGAAAATAAAATCACAGCACACTATCCCTTTTAGGGGGCTACCTAAACGGAGTCCCTCAGTAGTAGCATTTTCATACACTGATAGCCAGCTGTTACATGCCTGTGTTAGGGGTGTCTCTGAGACAGCTGGGTCACTTGTGTTGTTTTGTACAGAACAGAATATACAATAGATCGTACAGACATATACACGGCTCAGCAATGTTAAACCAGCTGTTGTCTGGCACTTGAGGAAGTGTGGGCAGCGTCTTGTTTACCACGCGAGCTCTGCATAGCTTTTTCCTTTCACAGTAACTTAAAGTGCATCTAAACCTTAACAAGCACCTGCCCCCTTCTACCTCCCCCCCCAAACAAATCATAGTCTCTTGTTTAAGACTTCTCATATTGTAATTATTTTACTAGATCAGCAAGAGCTGTTATTAGAAATAGTAAATATATATTTGTTCCATCTAAATATCAGGGGTGTTGAGTTCTAGAGTTTGTAGACCCAGACCGGTCAGGATTTCTCAGATTTCATTTTAAAGGGACATTCTTGTCAAAAATGAAATGCATGTGGCTACATTTTGTTTTTAATAGAACCATTTTGAGCTACACATGTATTGTTTACGATGCATATATCCATATACTTGCTTTCTGTTTTCACTCCTAAGAGCCATTGTTAAAGGAACACTGAACACATATTTTTTCTCTTTCGTGATTCAGATAGAGCATGCAATTTTAAGCAACTTTCTAATTTACTCCTATTGTCACAATTTCTTCATTATCTTGCTATCTTTATTTGAAATGCAAGAATGGAAGTTTAGATGCCGACCCATTTTTGGTGAACAACCTGGGTTGTTCTTGCTGATTGGTGGATAAATTCATCCACCAATAAAAAGTGCTGTCCAGAGTACTGAACCAAAAAAGAAAGCTTAGATGCCTTCTTTTTCAAATAAAGATAGCACGAGAACGAAGAAAAATTGATAATAGGAGTAAATTAGAAAGTTGCTTAAACTTGCATGCTCTATCTGAATCATGAAAGAAGAAATTTGGGTTCAGTGTCCCTTTTAATGCATAATCACATTGGTGATTACCCAAATAAGGTAGTTACATCTCTATTTGATTTCTGAGGAGTTTGGTATCTGAATGATTGTGTATTTGCTGTGCGCAGTAAAAGCCATCTCTGAAACAACTATAAAACATTTTGTTTCTAATAAACACACATGGTGTGATACTATCCTGTTAAAGGGACATAAAGGTGAGGAAGGGGTTAAAAATAGTAATCTCCTGATGAGCAATGCACTACTAGCTAATCTGCTGCATTTATGTGTCTTGTCATTATTTCACCAGCTAGTTCCCAGTAATGCATTGCTGACCCTAAGCCTACCTAGGTATGCTTTTCAACAAAGGAAATCAAGAGAGCATAGTATATTTCATACTATTTATTAAAGTATTTTGTCCTTTAATTAATCAGACAGCATACAGTTTTAAATAACTTTCCAATTTACTTCTCCCCAGGACCTTTTTAATGGGAGCAACATCCAGCTGTTTTTATTGACCACACAGTTAAGTTTAGCCAATATCAAGCTAAAACTAGCAAATATTTTTTATCAATGTTTATTGCACAAATTGTCATTAAACACATTTGTTAAATTATGCAATTATTTCGTGCTTTGGATAGCAGACAATGTTATAATATTAGAAAGTACTACTCTGTCCCCACCTGGCTAATTTTAAATGCACCAGCCTGGTGGAGAACACTGTACTTCTATTACTAATTTTGCTTCATTCTCTTGGTATCCCTTGTTCAAGGAGCATAAATGCTTTACTGGGATCTAGCTGAACACATTTTGTGAGCCACTGACAAGGCTTATATGTGCAGCCACCAATCAGCTGCTCACTCCATTGCTTCTCCTTAGCCTATCTAGGTTTTCTTTTCAACAAAGGATAACATTCTGACTTGTGTGTCTCTTTAAAGGGATAGGAAGTCAAAATTAAAGTTGCATGATTCAGACAGAGCATGTAATTTTAAGACATTTTTAAATTCACTTCTATTTTCAAATGTGCTTTGTTCTCTTGGTATCCCTTGTTGAAAAAGAATATGCACATATCATACACTAGTGGGAGCTAGCTGCTGATTGGTGCTTGCACACATTTGTCTCTTGTGATTGGCTAACGAGATGTGTTCAGCTAGCTGCCAGTAGTGAGAGGAGTGAAGAAAATTTGATAATAGAAGTATATTGGAAATTTTGTTTAAAATTGTATGTTCTATCTAAATCATTAAAGGGACACTAAACCTAAAAATGTTTCTTTCATGATTCAGATAGAGCAGGCAATTTTAATCAACTTTCTAATTTACTCCTATTATCAATTTTTCTTCTCTTTATTTAAAAAGCAGGAATGTAAACCTTAAGAGCTGACCCATTTTAGGTTCAGCACCCTGGATAGCGCCCTGGATACCCTCCCAGGGCTCTGAATTGGGGGGTATGGAGGCTCTGTCTGAGGGGGAACTGTCTGACTCAGGAAGTGCATTGCCCCAGACAGATTCGGACATGATGTCTTTCAGGTTTAAGCTTGAACACCTCCGCCTGTTACTACGGGAGGTTTTGGTGACTCTGGACGACTGTGACTCTCTTGTGGTCCCTCCAAATAAATTGAGTAAGATGGACAGCTATTTGGAGGTTCCTTCTTATTCTGTCGTTTTTCCGGTTCCTAAGAGAATTTCGGAAATTATTGCTAGGGAATGGGAAAGACCAGGTATCCCGTTCTCCCCTTCCCCTATTTTTAAGAAAATGTACCCTATAGCTGACACCGTTTGGGATTCTTGGCAGACGATCCCTAAGGTGGAGGGAGCTATCTCTACCCTGGCTAAGCGTACGTCTATCCCTATCGAGGAGATTTGTGCTTTCAAAGACCCCATGGATAAGAAGTTGGAGGGTCTTCTCAAAAAACTATATGTTCATCAAGGGTTTCTATTGCAACCGACGGCCTGCATTGTAACAGTCACAACTGCGGCTGCTTTTTGGTTTGACGCTCTAGAAGAGTCTCTTAGGACTGAGACTTCTTTACAAGAATTACAGGATAGATTTAAGGCCCTTAAGCTGGCTAATTCTTTTATTACGGATGCCTCCTTTCAGATCACCAAATTGGCGGCTAAGAGTTCAGGATTCTCAATCTTAGCACGAAGAGCCTTATGGTTAAAATCTTGGTCTGCGGATGTGTTCTCTAAATCCAACCTCTTGGCTATTCCTTTCAAGGGAAAGACTCTGTTCGGGCCTGACCGAAAGGAGATCATTTCTGACATTACGGGAGGTAAGGGTCACCTCCTCCCTCAAGATAAAACATCTAAGCAAAGGGGACGACCGAGTAATTTTCGTTCCTTTCGAAATTTCAAGGAAACCCCCTCTTTCACTAAACAGGAAGGGGATTTTTCACAAGCCAAGTCCACCTGGAGACCCAACCAAGCTTTGAACAAGGGTAAACAACCAAGAAGACTGCTTCTGCTGCCAAGACAGCATGAAGGGGCGGCCCCCGATCCAGGATCGGATCTAGTAGGGGGTAGACTTTCTCTCTTTGCCCAGGCTTGGATAAGAGATGTTCAGGATCCCTGGACACTAGAAATCGTGTCTCAAGGGTATCAGTTGGAGTTCAAAAATTCCTTCCCCAGAGGAAGGTTTCTTCTTTCACGATTATCTGTCGACCAGATAAAAAGAGGCGTTCTTACGCTGTGTAAGAGATCTCTCCTTCATGGGAGTGTAATGCCCCGTTCCAATTCAGGAACAGGGGCAGAGGTTTTACTCAAATCTCTTTGTAGTTCCCAAGAAAGAGGGAACGTTTCGACCCAATTTAGATTTTAGATGTCTAAAGTTTCTCAGAGTTCCGTCCTTCAAGATGGAAACTATTCGGACCATTCTCCCATTGATCCAGGAGGGTCAATATATGACTACCGTGGATCTAAAGGATGCATATCTTCATATCCCTATCCACAGAGATCATCACAAGTTCCTGAGGTTTGCCTTTCTGGACAAACATTTTCAGTTCGTGGCCCTTCCTTTCGGTCTGGACACGGCACCCAGAATTTTCACAAAGGTTCTGTGGTCTCTGCTGGCGGTTCTAAGACCGCGGGGCATTGCTGTTGCGCCTTATCTAGACGATATTCTGATCCAGGCGTCGTCTTATTAGCTAGCAAAGTCCCATACCGACATTGTTCTGTCCTTTCTAAGGATTCATGGGTGGAAGGTGAATCTCGAGAAAAGTTCACTAATTCCACAGACAAGGGTTCCCTTCCTGGGAACTCTAATCGACTCTCTATCCATGAAGATCTTTTTGACGGAAGTCAGAAAGTTAAAGATTCTGAATACATGCCAGTCTGATAGGATGGGGAGCAGTCTGGAATCCCTTGAAGGCTCAAGGTGTATGGACTCGATCGGAGTCTCTACTTCCCATCAACATTCTGGAGTTGAGAGCCATATTCAATGCGCTTCAGGCTTGGCCTTAGTTGGCTTCGACTAAATTCATCAGATTCCAGTTGGACAACATCACGACTGTAGCCTACATTAATCATCAGGGAGGAACAAGGAGTTCCTTAGCGATGACAGAAGTAACCAGGATAATTCAGTGGGCGGAGACTCACTCTTGTTATCTGTCAGCAATCCACATCCCAGGAATGGAAAATTAGGAGGCGAATTTTTTGAGCAGACAGACGTTTCATCCTGGGGAATGGGAACTCCATCCGGAAGTATTTGCCAGCCTGATTCTGAGATGTGGCAGGCCGGAGCTGGATCTTATGGCGACTCGTCAGAATGTCAAGCTCCCGAGATATGGATCCAGGTCCAGGGATCCTCAGGCCGAACTGATAGATGCCTTGGCAGTGCCTTGGTCGTTCAACCTAGCTTATGTGTTCCCTCCATTTGCTCTCCTTCTCCGGGTAATTGCTCGAGTCAAACAGGAGAGGGCCTTGGTGATTCTCATCGCTCCTGCGTGGCCTCGCAGGACTTGGTATGCCGATCTGGTGGAGATGTCATCTCTGCCACCGTGGAAGCTTCCATTGAGGCAGGACCTTCTCATTCAGGGACCTTTTCATCATCCGAATCCAATTTCTCTGCAGCTGACTGCTTGGAGATTGAACGCTTGATTTTATCTAAGCGAAGGTTCTATGGATCGGTCATTGATACCTTGATTCAGGCTCGTAAGCCTGTTACTAGAAAGATTTACCATAAGATATGGCGTAAATATCTTTTGGTGCGAATCCAAGGGCTACTCATGGAGTAGGGTTAGGATTCCCAGGATTTTGTCTTTTCTCCAAGAAGGATTGGAGAAAGGGTTGTCAGCAAGTTCCTTAAAGGGACAGATTTCTGCTTTGTCTATTTTGCTTCACAAGCGTCTGGCAGATGTTCTAGATGTTAAATCTTTTTGTCAGGCTCTGACTAGAATCAGGCCTGTGTTTAGACCAAGTGTTTCTCCTTGGAGTTTGAATTTAGTTCTTAATGTTCTTCAAGGGGTTCCGTTTGAACCTATGCATTCCATAGATATGAAGTTATTATCTTGGAAAGTTTTTTTATTTTTGGTTGCTATTTCTTCTGCTCGCAGAGTTTCTGAGCTTTCGGATTTACAATGTGATTCACCTTATCTTGTTTTCCATGCAGATAAGGTAGTGTTGCGTACCAAACCTGGTTTTCTTCCTAAGGTTGTTTCAAATAAGAATATTAATCAGGAAATTGTTGTTCCTTCCCTGTGTCCTAACCATTCTTCTAAGAAGGAGCGACTGTTGCATAATTTGGACGTCGTCCGTGCCTTGAAGTTTTACTTACAGGGGACTAAGGAGTTTTGTCAATCTTCTTCCCTATTCGTTTGTTTTTCTGGGAAACGTAAGGGTCAGAAAGCTACGGCTACCTCTTTCTTTTTGGCTGAAGAGTATCATTCGTTTTGCATGTGAGACTGCTGGACAGCAGCCTCCTGAACGTATTACGGCTCATTCCACTAGGGCTGTGGCTACCTCATGGGCATTTAAATATGATGCTTCTGTGGAACAGATTTGCAAAGCTGCGACTTGGTCTTCTCTTTACACTTTTTCAAAATTTTACAAATTTGATACTTTTGCCTCATCTGAGGCTGTTTTTGGGAGGAAAGTTCTTCGAGCAGCGGTGCCTTCCGTTTAGGTTCCCTGTCTTGTCCCTCCCGTTTCATCCGTGTCCTATAGCTTTGGTATTGTATCCCACAAGTAAGGATGAAATCCGTGGACTCATCGTATCTTGTAAAAGAAAAGGGAAATTTATTTTTACCTGATAAATTTCTTTTACGATACGATGAGTCCAAGGCCCATCCTGTTTTTTCTAAGACAGGTCTTTAATTTTGTTAAACTTCAGTCACCTCTGCACCTTGGCTTTCCCAAAACATTGGTGTGTCCGGTCCACGGCGTCATCCGTTACTTGTGGGATATTCTCCTCCCCCACAGGGAAAGGCAAGGAGAGCACACAGCAAGAGCTGTCCATATAGTCCCTCCCAGGCTCCGCCCCCCCAGTCATTCTCCTTGCCGCTCTGAACAAGTAGCATCTCCTCGGGGATGGTGAGGAGTTTGTGGTGTTTAGTTGTAGTTTTTTATTCTTCTATCAAGAGTTTGTTATTTTAAAATAGTGCTGGTATGTACTATTTACTCTGAAACAGAAAGAGATGAAGAGTTCTGTTTAAAAGAGGATTATGATTTTAGCAGACAGTAACTAAAATCAGTTGCTGTTCCCACACAGGACTGTTGAGATGAGAGAACTTCAGTTGGGGGGAACAGTTAGCAGACTTTTCTGCTTAAGGTATGACTAGCCATATTTCTAACAAGACGATGTAATGCTGGAAGGCTGTCATTTTCCCTCATGGGGATTGGTAAGCCATTTTCTTAGTCTCAAACAGAATAAAGGGCTTATTATGGGCTATACACTGGTAGACACTCTTAAGGGCTAAATCGATTGCTTTATTTAAGTATTATATGCAGTTTGAAGTTGAATTTCACACTTTTATAACATTGGGGAACGTTTTTTAGCACCAGGCACTTGTTAAGACACCTTCCCAGTCAGGAAGGGCCTTTCACTGTAGTAGGCAGAGCCTCATTTTCACGCCATTACTGTGCAGTTACTTTTGAGTACAGTACATGCAGCTGCATGTGTGTGGGTCTGGAATCCACTAAAAACGTTCCTAGAAGGCTTCATTTGGTATCATATACCCCCCTGGGATTGGTGAAGTCGCAGCAAAGGCTGTAGCTGGGACTGTAAGGGGCTTTAAATTAAAAACGGCTCCGGTTTCCACATTTTAAGGGTTAACAGCTTGAAAATTGGGGTGCAATACTTTGAATGCATTAAGACACTGTGGTGAAAATTTGGTAAAGATTGGATAATTCCTTCATAGTTTTTCACATATTCAGTAATAAAGTGTGCCCTGTTTAACATTTAAAGAGACAGTAACGGTTTTGTTTTAAAACGGTTTTTGTGCTTTATTAACCAGTTTAAGCCCGTTTAACATGTCTGTACCTTCAGATAGATCATGTTCTGTATGTATGGTAGCCAATGTGGTTCCCCCTTCAAATATGTGTGATAATTGTGCCATAGCGTCCAAACAAAGTAAGGACAGTACTGTCACAAATTGTAAAGTTGCCCAGGATGATTCCTCAGATGAAGGAAGTAGACATAGTTCTACATCATCTCCTTCTGTGTCTATACCAGTTATGCCCGCGCAGGCGACCCCTAGTACTTCTAGCGCGCCAATGCTTGTTACTATGCAGCAATTGACGGCAGTAATGGATAACTCCATAGCTAATATTTTATCCAAAATGCCAGCATTTCAGAGAAAGCGCGATTGCTCTGTTTTAAACACTGTAGAGCAGGAGGGCGCTGATGATAATTTTTCTGTCATACCCTCACACCAATCTGAAGTGGCAGTGAGGCAGGGTTTGTCAGATGGGGAAATTTCTGATACAGGAAGAATTTCTCAGCAGGCAGAACCTGATGTTGTGACATTTAAATCAAAATTAGAGCATCTCCGCGCATTACTTAAGGAGGTGCTATCTACTCTGGATGATTGTGACAATCTGGTCAACCCAGAAAAATTGTGCAAGATGGACAAGTTCCTTGAGGTCCCGGTGCACCCTGATGCTTTTCCGATACCTAAACGGGTGGCGGACATAGTGAATAAGGAGTGGGAGAAGCCAGGCATACCTTTTGTCCCTCCTCCTATATTTAAGAAATTGTTCCCTATGGTCGACCCCAGGAAGGACACATGGCAAACAGTCCCTAAGGTTGAGGGGGCGGTTTCTACTCTAGCCAAGCGCACGACCATTCCTATTGAGGACAATTGTGCTTTCAAAGATCCTATGGATAAAAAATTGGAGGGTTTGCTTAAAAAGATTTTTGTACAGCAAGGTTACCTCCTTTAACCTATTTCGTGCATTATTCCTGTCACTACAGCGGCGTGGTTCTGGTTCGAGGAACTGGAAAAGTCGCTCAGTAGGGAGACTCCGTATGAGGAAGTCATGGACAGAATTCACACACTTAAGTTAGCTAATTCCTTTATTTTAGACACCGCTTTGCAGTTAGCAAGGTTAGCGGCAAAAAATTCAGGGTTTACAATTGGGGCGCGTAGAGCGCTCTGGCTAAAGTCTTGGTCGGCGGATGTATCTTCCAAGACAAAATTGCTTAATACCCCTTTCAAAGGTAAGACCCTTTTTGGGCCAGAATTGAAAGAGATTATTTCAGACATCACTGAGGGAAAGGGCCATGCCCTCCCACAAGATAAACCTTTCAAGGCTAAGAATAAGTCCAATTTTCGTTCCATTCGCAATTTCAGGAACGGACCGGCTTCCAACTCGGCAGCCTCTAGACAAGAGGGTAACGCTTCCCAGACTAAACCAGCTTGGAAATCAATGCAAGGCTGGAACAAGGGTAAACAGGCCAAGAAGCCTGCTGCTGCTACCAAAACAGCATGAAGGGGTAGCCCCCGATCCGGGACCGGATCTAGTAGGGGGCAGACTCTCTCTCTTTGCTCAGGCTTAGGCAAGAGATGTTCAGGATCCCTGGACACTAGAAATAGTCTCTCAGGGTTTTCTTCTGGAGTTCAAGGAACTACCCTCAAGGGGAAGGTTCCACATGTCTAACTTATCTTCAAACCAAATAAAGAGACAGGCATTCTTACATTGTGTAGAAGACCTGTTAAAGATGGGAGTGATACACCCAGTTCCAACTGTGGAACAAGGTCGGGGGTTTTACTCAAATCTGTTTGTAGTTCCCAAAAAAGAGGGAATTTTCAGACCAATTCTGGATTTAAAAATTCTAAACAAATTTCTCAGAGTTCCATCGTTCAAATGGAAACCATTCGAACAATTTTATCTACAATCCAGGAGGGTCAATTTATGACTACCGTGGATTTAAAGGATGCGTATCTACATATTCCTATCCACAAAGATCATCCAAGGATTTTCACAAAGGTGCTAGGGTCCCTTCTAGAGGTTCTAAGACCAAGGGGTATTGCAGTGGCACCTTATCTGGACGACATTCTAATCCAAACGTCGTCTCTTTCCAAAGCAAAGGCTCATACAGACATTGTTCTAGCCTTTCTCATATCTCACGGGTGGAAGGTGAACGTAGAAAAGAGTTCCCTGTCTCCGTTGACAAGAGTTCCCTTCTTGGGAACGATAATAGATTCTTTAAAAATGAAGATCTTCCTGACAAAAGTCAGAAAGTCAAAGCTTCTAAAGCTTGTCAAGTTCTTCACTCTATTCTGCAGCCTTCCATAGCTCAGTGCATGGTAGTAGTAGGGTTGATGGTTGCAGCAATGGACATAGTTCCTTTTGCTCAAATTCATCTAAGACCATTACAACTGTGCATGCTCAAGCAGTGGAATGGGGACTATACAGACTTGTCTCCAAAGATTCAAGTAGACCAGATGACCAGAGACTCACTCCGTTGGTGGTTGTCACAGGATCACCTGTCTCAGGGAATGAGTTTCCGCAGACCAGAGTGGGTCATTGTCACGACCGACGCCAGTCTATTAGGCTGGGGCGCGGTCTGGGATTCCCTGAAAGCTCAGGGTCTATGGTCTCGGGAAGAGTCTCTTCTCCCGATAAACATCCTGGAACTGAGAGCGATATTCAATGCTCTCCGGGCTTGGCCTCAACTAGCGAAGGCCGGATTCATAAGATTCCAGTCAGACAACATGACGACTGTAGCTTACATCAACCATCATGGAGGAACAAAGAGTTCCTTGGCGATGAGAGAGGTATCCAAGATCATCAAATGGGCGGAGGATCACTCCTGCCATCTATCTGCAATTCACATCCCAGGAGTAGACAACTGGGAGGCGGATTATCTGAGTCGTCAGACTTTCCATCCGGGGGAGTGGGAACTCCACCCGGAGGTTTTTGCCCAGTTGGCTCAATTATGGGACATTCCAGACATGGATCTGATGGCGTCTCGTCAGAACTTCAAGGTTCCTTGCTACGGGTCCAGATCCAGGGATCCCAAGGCGACTCTAGTGGATGCATTAGTGACGCCTTGGTCGTTCAACCTAGCTTATGCATTTCCACCGTTCCCTCTCCTTCCCAGGCTTGTAGCCAGGATCAAACAGGAGAAGGCCTCAGTGATTCTGATAGCTCCTGCGTGGCCACGCAGGACTTGGTATGCAGACCTGGTGAATATGTCATCGGCTCCACCATGGAAGCTACCTTTGAGACAGGATCTTCTAGTGCAAGGTCCATTGGAACATCCAAATCTAGTTTCTCTCCAGCTGACTGCTTGGAAATTGAACGCTTGATTTTATCCAAGCGCGGGTTTTCAGATTCAGTGATAGATACTCTGGTCCAAGCCAGAAAACCTGTGACTAGAAGGATTTACCATAAAATATGGAAAGGATATATCTGTTGGTGTGAATCCAAGGGATTCTCATGGATTAATATTCCCAGGATCCTCTACTTTCTAACAAGAAGGTTTGGATAAGGGATTGTCAGCGAGTTCTCTAAAAGGACAGAGATCTGCTTTATCTGTCTTGTTACACAGACGACTGGCAGCTGTGCCAGACGTACAAGCTTTTGTACAGGCTTTGGTCAGAATCAAACCTGTTTACAGACCTTTGACTCCTCCCTGGAGTCTAAATTTAGTTTTTTCAGTTCTTCAAGGGGTTCCATTTGAACCCTTACATTCCATAGATATCAAGTTACTATCTTGGAAAGTTCTGTTTTTGGTTGCTATTTCTTCTGCTAGAAGAGTTTCTGAACTATCTGCTTTGCAGTGTGATCCACCCTATCTGGTGTTCCATTCAGATAAGGTTGTTTTGCGTACCAAGCCTGGTTTTCTTCCAAAAGTTGTTTCCAACAAGAATATTAACCAGGAAATAGTTGTCCCTTCTTTGTGTCCGAATCCAGTTTCAAAGAAGGAACATTTGTTACACCATTTAGATGTAGTCCGTGCTTTAAATTTCTATTTAGAAGCAACAAAGGATTTCAGACAAAACTTATTTTTTGTTTGTCGTTTATTCTGGTAAGAGGAGAGGACAAAAAACTACTGCTACCTCTCTTTCTTTCTGGCTGAAAAGCATTATCCGATTGGCTTATGAGACTGCCGGACGGCAGCCTCCTGAACGAATCACAGCTCACTCTACTAGGGCTGTGGCTTCCACATGGGCCTTCAAGAACGAGGCTTCTGTTGACCAGATATGTGAGGCAGCAACTTGGTCTTCTCTGCACACTTTTGCCAAATTCTACAAATTTGATACTTTTTGCTTCTTCGGAGGCTATTTTTGGGAGAAAGGTTTTGCAAGCCGTGGTGCCTTCTGTTTAGGTAACCTGATTTGCTCCCTCCCTTCATCCGTGTCCTAAAGCTTTGGTATTGGTTCCCACAAGTAATGGATGACGCCGTGGACCGGACACACCAATGTTGGAGAAAACAGAATTTATGCTTACCTGATAAATTACTTTCTCCAACGGTGTGTCCGGTCCACGGCCTGCCCTGGTTTTTTAATCAGGTTTGAAAAATTTCTCTCTCTATACACTACAGTCACCACGGCACCCTATAGTTTCTCCTTTTTTTCTCCTAACCGTCGGTCGAATGACTGGGGGGGCGGAGCCTGGGAGGGACTATATGGACAGCTCTTGCTGTGTGCTCTCCTTGCCTTTCCCTGTGGGGGAGGAGAATATCCCACAAGTAATGGATGACGCCGTGGACCGGACACACCGTTGGAGAAAGTAATTTATCAGGTAAGCATAAATTCTGTTTTTCCTTTCTCTTCCTAACTTCGGTCGAATGACTGGGTTGGGAGGGAAGAGAGGAGCTATTTATGCAGCTCTGCTGTGGAGCTCTTTGCCGCCTCCTGCTGACCAGGAGGCGATATCCCACAAGTAAGGATGAAATCCGTGGACTCATCGTATCGTAAAAGAAACATTTATCCGGTAAGAATAAATTTCCCTTTTTTCACGAGTAAGAAAGCAGTGTTTAATTTTCATTACTTATTACATTAAATATAATAGAATTGCATAATTGATAAATACTTAATTTAAAAAAAAGGTATGTATTTTTTTCTTGCAATTTTTAGTTAAGTTGATTTTCCCTCCCTCTGTATCATGTGACAGTCTTCAACCAATTACAAAATGCATGTCTATGTATATGCTGTGCTCTCTTGCACATGCTCAGAGCAGTGTGGCTTTGATTGAAATCAAATCTATTTTAATAATTAATTAAATCATTAGTCGGCCTTGACTCATGTTTCTTTCCTAACATATGGTGAGTCCACAACGTCCTCAATTTCTAGTGGGAATATCGCTCCTGGCCAGCAGGAGGAGGCAAATAGCACCACAGCAAAGCTGTTAAGTGTCAGTCCCCTACCCATAAACCCCAGTCATTCTATTTGCCTCTGTCAAAGAAAGAGGTGAAGTTTTGATGTCTGAAGAAAATTGGATTTCTTTCGCTACTAGCATTTTGGGTCTAGCCGTAGTCCACATCAAGCTCTTCAGTAGAGTAGTGGTGGCTTTAAAGCAGTTAGGAACTTGTCAGGTGGGCCTTGCTGTATTTTCCTAACACATTGCTGCCCTAGTACAGAAAGCCAGAGTAGGTTAACGCTGTTCTTTTTTTTCCACAGGCCTCTGTAAGGAGTTGGCGTCCTTTCACGCTAGAAGTACAGGTAAGTACAGGTAAGTGCCATTTGTCTTCTGGGGCTGGGAGGCTGGCACTGAAAGGGTTAAGTTAGAACTCTCTGCATATTTTTATGGGACTTGAATCCTGGGGACAGGTTTAAGTTTAGGCAGTGGGCAGGCACTTTTGTTATGTGAGGCAGAGACTGGGGTTAATCTTCTTTATGAAGTAGAAGCTAACCTTTTATTGGTGGCTCATAAGTTTGTGTTTGCTTAGTACTTTGTGTAGTCGTCTGGGGCACGTTATATAGTTATTGCAATATCTGCAATCTGACTCGCTTTTTCATATTTGGCTTCCGGCTTGAAGCGCGCGCTTTACATGTGTGGTGCAGCTTCTATTGCCAGTCATGTGACCACCTGGCTCCGCTCCTGCAGATTATCGGAGCGGTTATAACTTTAAATTGTTATTTTGTCTTTTTGCTCAGACAAATTTATTCTGGTGGGAGATTAAGACTTTGCAAGTAGCGAGGCCACTAAAGACTGTATCGCCTGTTTGTTAATTAAAGCAACAGCATCTTCAAATATATATAAATATATATATATATATATTATATATTTTATTTTATTTTTGTTCCTAATCATGGATCAGGTGCCTGCTCTGCTTGGAGAATCAAATTGTGTTGCATTTGCTATTTTGTTCCTCGTGTAGAGAGGACTTTAAGGAATACAAATAAACTTTGTTTCTGAGCCAACCGTCACTCAGGATAATGCTGTTCAGGCTATGCCACAGCTTTCTCCTCAAACGTCCCAAGCCTTAGTGGTGTCACAGTGCCCTGCGGTTCCTCTCAGTCTCCTGGAGGAGTTTATTTGCCTGCAGAAATTGTTGCTCAGGTATCTTCGGCAGTATCTGCGGCATTATCTGACATTCCTATGCTAAAGGGAAAGCGCAAGAGGAACATTAGAGATTCAGATATTACGGTTTCTGTTCCAACCTCTCCTACTCAGGTAGCCCTCTTTCATAAGTCTGATGAGGAGGATACGTTGGTAGCCTCTAATGGTAAAATCTCAGATTTGGACAGTTTAATTCCTTCATCTGATGCTGAAATAGTAACCTTCAGATTTAAGCTTGAACACCTTTGTGTATTCTTAAAGGAGGTTTTATCTACTTTGGACGACTCCGACCCGCCTGTCGTCAACCCTAAGAAATCAAGTAAACTTAATAAATACTTTGATGTCCCTTTATTGCGCAGGAATCGGAAAAGCCAGGGATACCTTTTTCCCCGTCTCCTTTTTTTAAAAAGAGGTTTCCTGTTGCTGACTCCATTAAAGATGCATGGCGTACAGTGCCTAAAGTAGAAGGAGCCATTTCTACTCTGGCTAAGAGAACTTCTTTTCCTATAGAGGATAGCTGCTCTTCTAAGGATCCTATTGACAAAAAGCTGGCGGCCTATTTGAAAATATTTTATGTTCATCAAGGTCTTCAATGGCAACCTGCAGTTTTGTATTGCCACAGTGTCTAGTGCGGCATCTTATTGGTACGATGCCTTGTCTGATTCTCCAAGTAGACACTCCTTTGGAGGAGATCCAATACAGGTTTAAGGCTATCAAGCTAGCCAACTCCTTTATTTCTGATGCTACCATGCAAGTTATTAAACTAGGAGCCAAGATATCTGGCTTAGCTATGCTAGCACGCAGGGTGTTATGTCTGAAACCATGGTCAGTGGATGTTACTTCTAAGCTTCTGGCGCTTCCTTTTGGCGGGTCCAAAAGACCTTGTTTGGACCTGGTCTGGCTGAAATTATCTCTGACATTACTGGTGGAAAGGGTCTTTTCTACCACAAGACATGAAGAATAGACCTAAAGGACGTCAAAGTAATTTTTGTTCCTTTTGTAACTTCAAAGGAAAGTCTTCCTCTCCCTCTTCCAAGCAGGAGCAGTCCAGGTCTTCTTCGAAGCCCAATCAGTCTTGGAGCAAGGGGAAGCATTCAAAGAAACCAGCAGCGGAGTCTAAATCAGCATGAAGGGTTTGCCCCCAGTCCGGGACCGGATCAAGTGGGGGGAAGACTCTGTTTTATCAAGCTTGGGTACGAGATGTCCCAGATCCTTGTGCTGTGGACATAGTGTCTAAGGGTTACAAAATAGAATTCAAAACCTTAACTCCCAGGGGCAGGTTTCTCCTCTCAAGATTATCTGCAGACCAGATAAAGAGAGGCATTCTTGAATTGCGTTCGGGACCTTTCTTCCCTGGGGGTGATCGTTCCAGTTCCGTAAGGGAACAGGGCCTAGGATTCTATTTAAATCTGTGGTTCCCAAAAAAAGAGGGAAATTTTCATCCTATTCTATACTTAAATGGACATAAAACCCAACATTTTTCTTTCATGATTCAGATAGAGAATACAATTTTAAACAACTTTCCAATTTACTTTTATTATTTAATTTGCTTCCTTCTCTTGGTATCCTTTGCTGAAAGCTTTATATAGGAACGCTCAGGAGCAGCAGAGAACCTAGATTCTAGCTGTTGATTGGTAGCTGCATATATATATTTATATTTTTATTTTTGTGATTGGCTCACCCATGAGTTCAGTTAGAAACCATTAGTGCATTGCTGCTACTTCAGCAAATGATACCAAGAGAATGAAACAAATTAGATAATAAAAGTAAATTAGAAAGTTGTTTAAAATTGTATTCTGTATATGAATCATTAAAGAAAAAAAATTGGGTTTCATGTCCCTTTAACCCCTTAGTGACCAGAGCACTTTTCCATTTGTTGACCGTTTGGGACCAAGGCTATTTTTACATTTCTGCGGTGTTTGTGTTTAGCTGTAATTTCTCCAACATAGGTGTGTCCGGTCCACGGCGTCATCCTTACTTGTGGGATATTCTCTTCCCCAACAGGAAATGGCAAAGAGTCCCAGCAAAGCTGGTCACATGATCCCTCCTAGGCTCCGCCCACCCCAGTCATTCTCTTTGCCGTTGCACAGGCAACATCTCCACGGAGATGGTTAAGAGTTTTTTGGTGTTTAAATGTAGTTTTTATTCTTCAATCAAGTGTTTGTTATTTTAAAATAGTGCTGGTATGTACTATTTACTCTGAAACAGAAAAAAGATGAAGATTTCTGTTTGTAAGAGGAAGATGATTTTAGCAGAAGTTACTAAAATCGATTGCTGTTTCCACACAGGACTGTTGAGATGAAGTAACTTCAGTTGGGGGAAACAGTTGGCAGACTTTTCTGCTTAAGGTATGACTGGCTATATTTCTAATAAGACTATGTAATGCTGGAAGGCTGTCATTTCCCCTTATGGGGACCGGTAAGCCATTTTCTTAGTTAAATAAAAGAATAAAGGGCTTCATAAGGGCTTAAAAAACTGGTAGACATTTTTCTGGGCTAAAACGATTGCTTTGCTAGGCATATTTTGCAGATTCTAACTATTAAAGGTTATTATAATCTTGGGGATTGTTTAGAAAAACGGCAGGCACTGTGTTGGACACCTTTTTCAGATGGGGGCCTTTTCTAGTTATAGACAGAGCCTCATTTTCGCGCCACTAATGCGCAGTTGTTTTTGGAGAGCAAGGCATGCAGATGCATGTGTGAGGAGCTAAGAATCACTGAAAAAGCTTATAGAAGGCATCATTTGGTATTCCCCTCTGGGCTTGGTTGGGTCTCAGCAAAGCATATAGCTGGGACTGTATAGGGGTTAAATGTAAAAACGGCTCCGGTTCCGTTAATTTAAGGGTTAAAGCTCTGAAATTTGGTGTGCAATACTTTTAATGCTTTAAGACACTCTGGTGAAATTTTGGTGAATTTTGAACAATTCACCAAAACGTTTTTTGTGCTTTGTTGACAAGTTTAAGCCTATTTAACATGTCTGTACCATCAGATAAGCTATGTTCTATATGTATGAAAGCCAAGGTGTCTCCCCATTTAAATTTATGTGATAATTGTGCCATAGTGTCCAAACAAAGTAGGGACAGCAATGCCACAGATAATGATATTGCCCAAGATGATTCCTCAAATGAGGGGAGTAAACATGATACTACATCATCCCCTTCTGTGTCTACACCAGTTTTGCCCACACAAGAGGCCCCTAGTACATCTAGTGCGCCAATTCTTATTACCATGCAACAATTAACGGCTGTAATGGATAACTCTATAGCAAACATTTTATCCAAAATGCCTACTTATCAGAGAAAGCGCGATTGCTCTGTTTTAAACACTGAAGAGCAAGAGGACGCTGATGATAACTGTTCTGACATACCCTCACACCAATCTGAAGGGGCCATGAGGGAGGTTTTGTCTGAGGGAGAAATTTCAGATTCAGGAAAAATTTCTCAACAAGCTGAACCTGATGTTGTGACATTTAAATTTAAATTAGAACATCTCCGCGCACTGCTTAAGGAGGTATTATCTACTCTGGATGATTGTGACAATTTGGTCATTCCAGAGAAATTATGTAAGATGGACAAGTTCCTAGAGGTTCCGGTGCCCCCCGACGCTTTTCCTATACCCAAGCGGGTGGCGGACATAGTAAATAAAGAGTGGGAAAGGCCCGGCATACCTTTTGTCCCCCCCCCCTATATTTAAGAAATTATTTCCTATAGTCGACCCCAGAAAGGACTTATGGCAGACAGTCCCCAAGGTCGAGGGGGCGGTTTCTACTCTAAACAAACGCACTACTATTCCTATCGAAGATAGTTGTGCTTTCAAAGATCCTATGGATAAAAAATTAGAGGGTTTGCTTAAAAAGATTTTTGTTCAGCAAGGTTACCTTCTACAACCAATTTCATGCATTGTTCCTGTCACTACGGCAGCGTGTTTCTGGTTCGAGGAACTAGAAAAGTCGCTCAATAAAGAATCTTCGTATGAGGAGGTTATGGACAGAGTTCAAGCACTTAAATTGGCTAACTCTTTTATTTTAGATGCCGCTTTGCAATTAGCTAGATTAGTGGCGAAAAATTCAGGGTTTGCTATCGTGGCGCGCAGAGCGCTTTGGCTAAAGTCTTGGTCAGCGGATGTGTCTTCCAAGACAAAATTGCTTAACATCCCTTTCAAGGGTAAAACATTATTTGGACCTGATTTGAAAGAGATTATTTTAGACATCACTGGGGGAAAGGGCCACGCCCTCCCACAGGATAGGTCTTTTAAGGCTAAAAATAAGCCTAATTTTCGTCCCTTTCGCAGAAACGGACCAGCCTCTAATTCTACATCCTCTAAGCAAGAGGGTAATACTTCACAACCCAAACCAGCCTGGAGACCAATGCAAGGCTGGAACAAGGGTAAGCAGGCCAAGAAGCCTACCACTGCTACCAAAACAGCATGAAGGGATGGCCCCCGATCCGGGACCGGATCTGGTGGGGGGCAGACTTTCTCTCTTTGCTCAGGCTTGGGCAAGAGATGTTCAGGATCCTTGGGCGCTAGAAATAGTTTCTCAAGGTTATCTCCTGGAATTCAAGGAACTACCCCCAAGGGGAAGGTTCCACAGGTCTCAATTATCTTCAAACCAAATAAAAAGACAGGCATTCTTACATTGTGTAGAAGACCTGTTAAAGATGGGAGTGATTCATCCAGTTCCAATAAGAGAACAAGGGATGGGTTTTTATTCCAACCTGTTCATAGTTCCCAAAAAAGAGGGAACATTCAGACCAATTTTGGATCTCAAGATCCTAAACAAATTTCTCAAGGTTCCATCGTTCAAAATGGAAACCCTTCGAACGATCCTACCTACTATCCAGGAAAATCAATTTATGACTACCGTGGATTTAAAGGATGAGTACCTACATATTCCTATCCACAAGGAACATCATCAGTTCCTAAGGTTCGCTTTTCTGGACAAGCATTACCAGTTTGTGGCACTTCCATTTCGGATTAGCCACTGCTCCAAGGATTTTCACAAAGGTACTAGGGTCCCTTCTAGCGGTTCTAAGACCAAGGGGCATTGCAGTAGTACCTTACTTGGACGACATCCTGATTCAAGCGTCGTCTCTGTCAAAAGCAAAGGCTCATACGGACATCGTCCTAGCCTTTCTCAGATCTCACGGATGGAAGGTGAACAAAGAAAAAAGTTCTCTGTCCCCGTCAACAAGAGTTCCCTTCTTGGGAACAATAATAGATTCCTTAGAAATGAGGATTTTTCTGACAGAGGTCAGAAAATCAAAAATTCTAAGCTCTTGTCAAGTACTTCATTCTGTTCTTCGTCCTTCCATAGCGCAGTGCATGGAAGTAATAGGATTGATGGTTGCAGCAATGGACATATTTCCTTTTGCACGAATTCATCTAAGACCATTACAACTGTGCATGCTCAGACAGTGGAATGGGGATTATACAGACTTGTCTCCGACGATTCAAGTAGATCAAAAGACCAGAGATTCACTCCGTTGGTGGCTGACCCTGGACAATCTGTCACAGGGAATGAGCTTCCGCAGACCAGAGTGGGTCATTGTCACGACCGACGCCAGCCTGGTGGGCTGGGGCGCGGTCTGGGAACCCCTGAAAGCTCAGGGTCTATGGTCTTGGGAAGAATCTCTTCTCCCGATAAACATTCTGGAACTGAGAGCGATATTCAATGCTCTCAAAGCTTGGTCTCAACTAGCAAAGGCCAAATTCATAAGGTTTCAATCAGACAACATGACGACTGTTGCATATATCAATCATCAGGGGGGAACAAGGAGTTCCCTGGCGATGGAAGAAGTGACCAAATTAATTCAATGGGCGGAGGATCACTCCTGCCACTTGTCTGCAATCCACATCCCAGGAGTGGAAAATTGGGAAGCGGATTTTCTGAGTCGTCAGACATTCCATCCGGGGGAGTGGGAACTCCATCCGGAAATCTTTGCCCAAATAACTCAATTATGGGGCATTCCAGACATGGATCTGATGGCGTCTCGTCAGAACTTCAAGGTTCCTTGCTACTTGTCCAGATCCAGGGATCCCAAGGCGACTCTAGTAGATGCACTAGTAGCACCTTGGACCTTCAACCTAGCTTATGTATTCCCACCGTTTCCTCTCATTCCCAGGCTGGTAGCCAGGATCAATCAGGAGAGGGCTTCGGTGATCTTGATAGCTCCTGCGTGGCCACGCAGGACTTGGTATGCAGACCTGGTGAATATGTCATCGGCTCCACCATGGAAGCTACCTTTGAGACAGGACCTTCTTGTTCAAGGTCCATTCGAACATCCGAATCTGGTTTCCCTCCAACTGACGGCTTGGAGATTGAACGCTTGATTTTATCAAAGCGTGGGTTTTCAGATTCTGTAATAGATACTCTGATTCAGGCTAGAAAGCCTGTAACTAGAAAAATTTACCATAAAATATGGAAAAATATATCTGTTGGTGTGAATCTAAAGGATTCCCATGGAACAAGATAAAAATTCCTAAGATTCTATCCTTTCTACAAGAAGGTTTGGAGAAATGATTATCTGCAAGTTCTCTGAAGGGACAGATCTCTGCTTTATCTGTTTTACTTCACAAAAGGCTGGCAGCTGTGCCAGATGTTCAAGCATTTGTTCAGGCTCTGATTAGAATCAAGCCTGTTTACAGACCTTTGACTCCCTGGAGTCTAAATCTAGTTCTTTCAGTTCTTCAAGGGGTTCCGTTTGAACCCTTACATTCCGTAGATATTAAGTTATTATCTTGGAAGGTTTTGTTTTTGGTTGCAATTTCTTCTGCTAGAAGAGTTTCAGAGTTATCTGCTCTGCAGTGTTCTCCGCCCTATCTGGTGTTCCATGCAGATAAGGTGGTTTTGCGTACTAAGCCTGGTTTTCTTCCGAAAGTTGTTTCCAACAAAAATATTAACCAGGAGATAGTTGTACCTTCTTTGTGTCTGAATCCAGTTTCAAAGAAGGAACGTTTGTTACACAATTTGGACGTAGTCCGTGCTCTAAAATTCTATTTAGAGGCTACTAAAGATTTCAGACAAACATCTTCCTTGTTTGTTGTTTATTCTGGTAAAAGGAGAGGTCAAAAAGCGACTTCTACCTCTCTTTCCTTTTGGCTTAAAAGCATTTTCCGATTGGCTTATGAGACTGCCGGACGGCAGCCTCCTGAAAGAATCACAGCTCACTCCACTAGGGCTGTGGCTTCCACATGGGCCTTCAAGAACGAGGCTTCTGTTGACCAGATATGTAAGGCAGCGACTTGGTCTTCACTGCACACTTTTGCCAAATTTTACAAATTTGATACTTTTGCTTCTTCGGAGGCTATTTTTGGGAGAAAGGTTTTGCAAGCCGTGGTGCCTTCCATTTAGGTGACCTGATTTGCTCCCTCCCTTCATCCGTGTCCTAAAGCTTTGGTATTGGTTCCCACAAGTAAGGATGACGCCGTGGACCGGACACACCTATGTTGGAGAAAACAGAATTTATGCTTACCTGATAATTTACTTTCTCCAACGGTGTGTCCGGTCCACGGCCCGCCCTGGTTTTTTTAATCAGGTCTGATGAATTATTTTCTCTAACTACAGTCACCATGGTATCATATGATTTCTCCTATATATATTTCCTCCTGTCCGTCGGTCGAATGACTGGGGTGGGCGGAGCCTAGGAGGGATCATGTGACCAGCTTTGCTGGGACTCTCTGCCATTTCCTGTTGGGGAAGAGAATATCCCACAAGTAAGGATGACGCCGTGGACCGGACACACCGTTGGAGAAAGTAATTTATCAGGTAAGCATAAATTCTGTTTTTCCTCTTACTCATTTACTGTACCCACACATATTATATACTGTTTTTCTCGCCATTAAATGGACTTTCTAAAGATACCATTATTTTCATCATATCTTATAATTTACTATTAAAAAAATTATAAAATATGAGGAAAAAATGGAAAAAAAAAACAATTTTTTCAAACTTTGACCCCCAAAATCTGTTGCACATCTACAACCACCAAAAAACACCCATGCTAAATAGTTTCTAAATTTTGTCCTGAGTTTAGAAATACCCAATGTTTACATGTTCTTTGCTTTTTTTGCAAGTTATAGGGCACTAAATAAAAGTAGCACTTTGCTATTTCCAAACCACTTTTTTTCAAAATTAGCGCTAGTTACATTGGGACACTGATATCTGTCAGGAATCCCTGAATATCCTTTAACATGTGTGTGTGTATATGTATATATATATATATATATATATATATATAATTTTTTTTTTTTTTTTTTTTTTTTTTTTTTTTAGAAGACATCCCAAAGTATTGATCTAGGCCCATTTTGGTATATTTCATGCCGCCATTTCACCGCCAAATGCGATCAAATAAAAAAAAAAATGTTCACTTTTTCACAAATTTTTTCACAAACTTTAGGTTTCTCACTGAAATTATTTACAAACGGCTTGTTCAATTATTGCACAAATGGTTTTAAATGCTTCTCTGGGATCCCCTTTGTTCAGAAATAGCAGACATATATGGCTTTTACGTTGCTTTTTGGTAATTAGAAGGCCGCTAAATGCCACTGCACACCACACTTGTATTATCCGCAGCAGTGAAGGGGTTAATTAGGAAGCATGTAGGGAGCTTGTAGGGTTAATTTTAGCTTTAGTGTAGTGTAGTAAACAACCCCAAGTATTGATCTAGGCCCATTTTGGTATATTTCATGCCACCATTTCACCGCCAAATGCGATCAAATTAAAAAAAACTTTAAATATTTCACAATTTTAGGTTTCTCACTGAAATTATTTACAAACAGCTTGTGCAATTATGGCACAAATTGTTGTAAATGCTTCTCTGGGATCCCCTTTGTTCAGAAATAGCAGACATATATGGCTTTGGCGTTGCTTTTTGGTAGTTAGAAGGTCGCTAAATGCCGCTGCGCATCACACGTATATTATGTCTAGCAGTGAAGGAGTTAATTAGGTAGCTTGTAGGGAGCTTGCAGGGTTAATTTTAGCTTTAGTGTAGAGATCAGCCTCCCACCTGACACATCCCACCCCCTGATCCCTCCCAAACAGCTCCCTTCCCTCCCCCACCCCACAATTGTCCCCGCCATCTTAAGTACTGGCAGAAAGTCTGCCAGTACTAAAATAAAAGTTTTTTGGGGGTTTTTAGTTTTTTAAAAAAAAATAAAAAAATTCTTCTGCTGTGTAGGACCCCCCTTAGCCCCCCCAAACAGCTCTTTAACCCCCCCCCCCTCTGCCTTTATTGGGTACTGCCAGTACCCAGATTTAAAAATGTTTTTTTTATTTTATTAAATATTTTATTTATTTCTGTAGTGTAGCTGGCCCCCCCCTCAACATCCAACCCCCACCCTCTCCCAGATGCCTTGATTTTAAAATCCCACCCTCCCCAGTCCTCTCTCCCACCCTCCAGATCTACAGCATATTGATGCTGTTTTAATAGACCTCCCATGCACGCGCGCGCCCGTGCATGCGCGTGCACGGCTCTTGTGCACGCGCGCGCACCCGCACTAGATCCCTCCCCCCTCCTCCACCAATGACTGCCCACCCGCCTCCCTGGATGAGCTCCCACCCACCAACGATAACGGCCATCGATAGCCGATGCAGAGAGGGCCACAGAGTGGCTCTCTCTGCATCGAATGGCTAAAAACAGTTATTGCAGGATGCCTCAATATTGAAGCATCACTGCAATAACATGAAAGCAGCTGGAAGCTATCAGGATCGCTTCCACTGCTTTCAAAGACCAATGACGTATGGGGTACGTCCTTAGTCATTAACTGCATTTTTTTGCAGGACGTACCCCATACGTCGTTGGTCATTAAGGGGTTAAAGTGTCTATAAAAGTTTCTCAGGGTACTATCCTTCAAAATGACAACCATTTGGTCTATTCTTCCCTTGGTTCAAGAGGGTCAGTTCATGATGACCATAGACCCGAACTATAAGTATCATGTTAATATCCACAGGGATCACCACAAGTTCCTGAGATTCGCCTTCCGATCAATATTTTGGAACTCTGGGCAATCTTCAATGCCTTTAAGACTTGTCCCCTTTTCGGTTCGTCCCAGTTTATCAGATCCCAATCAGACAATATAACCTTGGTTGCCTACGTCAACCATCGGATGAGACAGAGAAGTTCCTTGGCGATGAGAGAAGTATCTCATATATTGGAGTGGGCGGAGACTCACAGATGTACGTTGTCAGTGATCCATATTCCGGATGTGGACAACTGGAAAGCGGACTTCCTCAGCAGATAATCTTTTCACCCAAGGGAATGGTCTCTCCATCCCGAGGTGTTTGCAGAGATATGCGAGTGGAGGACCAGAGATGGATCTCATGGCATCCCACCTCAATACCAAGCTACCCAGGTACTGGTCGAGGGATCCTCAGGCGGAACTAATAGATGCCTTATTAGTACCATGGAGGTTTAGACTTTTTTCCCCCCCTCCGCTTCTCCCTTGTGTGGTGGCTCGTATCAAGCAGGAGCGAGCATCAGTGATTCTGATTGCTCCGTCGTGGCCGCGAAGGACGTGGTTTGCGGATCTTGTGGGGATGTCCTCATCTCCTCATTGGAGGTTACCTTGTCGCAGAGATCTGCTGATACAGGGTCCCTTCGTTAATCAAAATCTAGATTTTCTGAGGCTGACTGTGTGGAGATTGAAGGCTTAGTCTTAGCCAAGAGAGTGTTTTCTGAGAGTGTTATCGACACATTGGTTCAAGCTCATAAGCCAGTTACTCTTCGTATATACCATAAAGTGTGGAGGACTTACTTATTCTGGTGCGAAGAGCATGTTTTTTCCTGGAATAAGGTTATGGTTGCCAGAATTTTAGCTTTTCTCCAGATTAGACTGGAGAAGGGATTATCTGCTAGTTCCCGGAAGGGACAGATATCGGCCCTGTTGGTGTTACTGCACAAAAGATTGGCTGAGCTTCCGGATGTGCAGTCCTTTAAGTCTCTGGCAAGGATCAGACCTGTGTCTAGATCTGGGGCTCCGCCTTGGAGCCTCAGTCTTGTTCTTAGTGTTTTGCAGCAGGCTCCGTTTGAGCCCATGCATACTGTTGACATTAAATTGTTATTTTGGAAGTTTTTTTTTTGTTAGCTATTGCCTCTGTGCACAAAGTTTGTGAGATTTCCGCTTTGCATTGTGACCCCCCTTATCTGGTTTTTCATGCTGATAACTGTTTTACGCACTAAACTATGTTTCCTCCCTAAGGTGGTGTCAAATCGTAACCTTAATCAGTAAATTGTTGTTCCTTCCTTGTGTCCTAATCCTTCCTTCCTTCCTTCAGCAAAGGAACGTTTGCTTCATAATCTAGATGTGGTTCGTGCCTTGAAGTTCTATCTTCAGGCTACTAAGGAATTCAGACAATCTTCCTCTTTGTTTGTCATCTATACGAGGAAGCGTAAGGGGCAGAAGGCTACTACGACTCCTCTATCTTTCTGGTTGAGAAGCTTATCTTATGAGACAGTGGGATGACTGCCTCCTGAGAGGATAACGGCTCATTCCAATAGAGCAGTGGCTTCCTCTTGGGCTTTTAAGAACGAAGCCTCAATGGATCAGGTTTGTAAGGCGGCTACCTGGTGCTCCTCACACACTTTTTCTGAATTTTATAAGTTTGATGTGTTTGCTTTGACTGAAGCAGCCTTCGGAAGAAAGGTTTTGCAGGCTGTGGTGCTCTCAGAATAGGGTCACCCTCTTTTTTTTTTTTTTTTTTTTTTTTTTTTTTTCCCTGTTCCCTCCCGTTATTCATTCAATGTCCTATGAAGCTTGGGTATAGTTTTCCCAACAGTAAGGAATGAAGTTGTGGACTCTCCCTGCCTTATGGAAGGATAACATAATTTATGCTTACCAGATAAATTCCTTTCCTTCCTTGCAGAGAGAGTTCACGACCCCGCCCGTAATTTGTGTTTTGATATGCGTCTCCCTTTTTTATATTTCTTCTAGCACTTTTATACCCTGATGTTTCTCCTACCTTTCCTTGTTCCCTCGGCAGAATGACTTTGGGGATAGGGGAAGTGGGAGGGATATTTAAGCTTTTGGCTGGGGTTGTCTTTGCCTCCTCCTGGTGGCCAGGTTTTGTATTTCCCAACAGTAAGGAATTAAGTTGTGGACTCTCCCTGCTCAGTAGCATCTGGTGTATTGAATCTGTATAAAATGACTGTGAACATTTTCATAATGAAAGTAAATTAGAAAGTGTTTTTATTTTTTTTTAAAAACCATATGCTATATCTGAATAATGAAAGTTTATTTTTTTGTTTAGTGTTCTTTAATCACAAGTGAAACCTTAAGGAAATGTGCTGTAAATTCCCTTGGTGCCCCCCCTGTATATAATATAGGCTCATGTCATGTTGAAGTTGGCATAATTTCTTCCCCTTATGCGTCTTGACAGTCGTTCATTATTTCCCCAGCCTAATCTTCCATCTGTCTGACTCCCATGTGTTCACTTTAATACGTTTTTTACGCTTTCAGTTAGTTGTTCCCTTCCCAGCACATACGCACAACAGCTGGTGCTGCAAGCCGCTGCTTGTAACCCGACGCCCAACCTCTGCCTACCTCCTACCATCCCCGCCCATCAATTCACATTCCTTTGCCAGGCAAGCCTTCTCTTTCTTCTCAGTTGGTTCCGATCAATGCCACACTGCTAGCGTGTACCGTGGTACGTTTGTCATGTTACTTGGCCCTATCCTGCCCTCTCACAGTGCTTTACATGGAAAAAAGCATATGATCAGCACATCAATTTGGGTCCAAGCTGCCAAACAAAATGCTTTCTTCATCACAGGTATAGTTTGGGGGTGCCAGGGATTTGTTAGGTGCGTTGGGGAGGCATAAACGTTTGTAGGCGAGCACAGAATTTATTTACCTATCATACAATATCTATAGAGATTATAAAGACGCTTCTTATTTAAAGAACATTAGAATTTGATTTTTTATTTATTTCCTATATCCTTCATTTTGTGATAATAATGTGCTTATTGCTTAATAGACATTTTTTCCCCTTAGGATACTGCATCATGTTAGCAAATTATACTAAGTTTTATCCAATGTTAATTCTTTAAAGGAATATGAAATGCAAGGTTTTATTTCATGATTCAGATAGAGCATGCAATTTAAAATAATTTGCCAATTTATTTCTATTATCTAATTTTGTTTCATTCCCTTTGTATAATTTGTTGAAAAATATACTTAGGTAGGCTCATACTGCAGATTGGTGGCTGCCCATATATCCTTCTTGTCAGTGGGGTTCAGCTAGCTCACAGTCGTGCATTACTACTCCTTAAACAAAGGCTACCAAGAGAATGAAGTAAATTGAAAAGTATTTTTAGAAATGCACGCTCAATCTGAATCATGAAAGGAAAATGTTGGTCCCTTTAACACTTTAGATCACACAATGTCACGTGCATTTATAGACCTGAGCACATTGTGAATTAAAAGTTAGTGAAGTTGAAATAACGTTTTTTTTCCTAGTAAATTATTAACTTCTATTTTTATGTAAATCAAAAAGTAAAAAATATGAAGGCAAGTTGAAGACTTTCTTAAGTAACTTTCTTAGCCCTTGAAGGCCGCCTCTTATCTGAATGCATTTTGACAGTTTTTCACAACTAGAGGGCGTTAGTTGATGTGTGTCATATAGATAACATTGTTTTTGATTGGTTAAAATGCAAGTCTGAACTGAAATAAGGGGGCAGTCTGCAGAGGCTTAGATACATATAGATAATATAACTGTTGATTATACAAAACTGGGGAATGGGTAATAAAGGGATTATCTTATCTTTTTAAACAATAAAAATTCTGGTGTAGACTGTCCCTTTTAAAATTGGCATTTTTATTTAAAAAAAAGCAATGTGTTCTCTACATAAAATGTTGACAGCTGGGTGGCGTTATGAAGTAGACGGGTGTGGGAAGTGTAATATTTTCTAATATCCAAAAGCACAAATTAATTGCATAAATTTAACATAAATCTATTGATGATTTGAACATTTTCAATATTCGCTCATTTTAGCTTAATATTGCCTAAATCTTTAGCCGGGTGGTCCATACAATCAGCCGGGTGGTGCTCCCACTCAAACGGTCCTGGGAGAGCACTACAATCTAAATCATGAAGCGTAAAGGGCAATACTGTACAGCAGTGCTCGATAAACCCAGGAGCCAGGTAGACACTGCCTCCTAGAATTTTATCCATGGCGCCTAACTTTTTGAGTTATTCTCCATATATCTATATGCAATTACCTCTGTCTGGCTCCTAAAAATATACCTGGCTCCTAATTTTTAAACAGATTTGTTGAGCAGTACAGACCTTCAGATTTTTATATAAAATGCTTAGTTATGTGCAATGAAAACAACTCTGCAATATACTTTCATTATTTATTTTGCTCCCTTTTATGTAATTTAGCTCTGAAAATTGTTGCTTTTCCAAGTCCCATTTTTAGTTCAGCACCCTGGATAGCGCTTTCTGATTGGTGGCTACATTTAGCCACCAATCAGAAAGCTCTACCCTGGTGCTGAACCTAAAAGCTCCTAAGCTTTCACTCCTGCTTTTAAAATAAAGATATCAAAAGAAGGAAGAAAGATTAGTAGAGTTAATTAAAAGTTGCTTAAAATTGCTTGCTGTATCTGAATCATGAAAGAAAAAAATTGGGTTTAGTATCCCTTTAATATATTTTGCACAGTTATTTTGTAATCTAATTAAATTATCTTAGTTTGTGCTGTTGAGGTCAAATGAGTCTATTAAAAGAAACTTTTGTTGTGACACTAAAAGCATGAAGGGATGATACGACTTATAAATGTCAGTATTTCATTGGTTATTTTAGTTTGTCTGCAATTACATCACATGGATAAGGTAATGTGGTAGAAAATAAATCTGGTCTGGGTATTTAGGGACCTAGAAACATTGGATCTTGTTGTCTGACTTTGTCTGCAGTTTATTTATATCGGTCATGTCTGGCAAACGGCTCCACTTCTGTTTGACCGTCTATTCTCACCCTTACGGCTCCAATTCTGTCTGACAGTCTATTCTCACCCTTATGACTCCACTATTGTCTGACCGTCTATTCTCACCCTTATGACTCCACTATTGTCTGACCGTCTATTCTCACCCTTATGACTCCACTATTGTCTGACCGTCTATTCTCACCCTTACGGCTCCAATTCTGTCTGACAGTCTATTCTCACCCTTATGACTCCACTATTGTCTGACCGTCTATTCTCACCCTTATGACTCCACTATTGTCTGACCGTCTATTCTCACCCTTATGACTCCACTATTGTCTGACCGTCTATTCTCACCCTTATGACTCCACTATTGTCTGACCGTCTATTCTCACCCTTATGACTCCACTATTGTCTGACCATCTCTTCTCACCCTTATGACTCCACTATTGTCTGACAGTCTATTCTCACCCTTATGACTCCACTTCTGTCTGACTGTCTCTTCTCACCCTTACGGCTCCAATTCTGTCTGACAGTCTATTCTCACCCTTATGACTCCACTATTGTCTAACCGTCTATTCTCACCCTTATGACTCCACTATTGTCTGACCGTCTATTCTCACCCTTATGACTCCACTTCTGTCTGACTGTCTCTTCTCACCCTTACGGCTCCAATTCTGTCTGACAGTCTATTCTCACCCTTATGACTCCACTTCTGTCTGACCGTCTCTTCTCACCCTTATGGCTCAACTTCTGTCTGACTGTCTCTTCTCACCCTTATGGATCCACTTCTGTCTGACTGTCTATTCTCACCCTTATGACTCCATTATTGTCTGACCGTCTCTTCTCACCCTTACGGATCCAATTCTGTCTGACAGTCTCTTCTCACCCTTATGGATCCACTTCTGTCTGACCGTCTCTTCTCACCCTTATGGCTCCACTTCTGTCTGACCGTCTCTTCTCACCCTTATGGCTCCACTTCTGTCTGACCGTCTCTTCTCACCCTTATGGCTCCACTTCTGTCTGACCGTCTCTTCTCACCCTTATGGATCCACTTCTGTCTGACCGTCTCTTCTCACCCTTATGGCTCCACTTCTGTCTGACCGTCTCTTCTCACCCTTACGGCTCCACTTCTGAGTGACAGTCTATTCTCACCCTTATGGCTCCACTTCTGAGTGACAGTCTATTCTCACCCTTATGGCTCCACTTCTGTCTGACAGTCTATTCTCACCCTTACGGCTCCACTTCTGTCTGACAGTCTCTTCTCACCCTTACGGCTCCACTTCTGTCTGACAGTCTCTTCTCACCCTTACGGCTCCACTTCTGAGTGAGTCTATTCTCACCCTTATGGCTCCACTTCTGTCTGACCGTCTCTTCTCACCCTTATGGCTCCACTTCTGTCTGACAGTCTATTCTCACCCTTACGGCTCCACTTCTGTCTGACAGTCTATTCTCACCCTTACGGCTCCACTTCTGTCTGACAGTCTATTCTCACCCTTATGACTCCACTTCTGTCTGACGGTCTCTTCTCACCCTTATGGCTCCACTTCTGTCTGACGGTCTCTTCTCACCCTTACGGCTCCACTTCTGTCTGACAGTCTCTTCTCACCCTTACGGCTCCACTTCTGTCTGACAGTCTCTTCTCACCCTTACGGCTCCACTTCTGAGTGAGTCTATTCTCACCCTTATGGCTCCACTTCTGTCTGACCGTCTCTTCTCACCCTTATGGCTCCACTTCTGTCTGACAGTCTATTCTCACCCTTACGGCTCCACTTCTGTCTGACAGTCTATTCTCACCCTTACGGCTCCACTTCTGTCTGACAGTCTATTCTCACCCTTATGACTCCACTTCTGTCTGACGGTCTCTTCTCACCCTTATGGCTCCACTTCTGTCTGACGGTCTCTTCTCACCCTTATGGCTCCACTTCTGTCTGACCGTCTCTTCTCACCCATATGGGTCCACTTCTGAGTGACCGTCTATTCTCACCCTTACGGCATACTTTTAGCTTCTTAAATTATAGACAATATTTAGTTGGGGATTCCCTGCATTTGGAGACAGACTCCTGTATGAATGCAGTTTGGCTTAACCGATTCACCATGAATAATGTTCTTTTTAGGACTAGTGTGTTTGGTGATACTGTAGGTAGCCAGATCATCCCTTGTTTGGTCTTAAAGGGACATTGTAGTCAATTATTTTCTTCATCTTTAGAAAATATTTCAAAATGTATTTACTTTTCTGACAAATTATTGTTCATGTCCTGAGTAAACAGTGGTGTGTCCTCTACCAATAGATTTGTCTATATTAGTCAATGACCATTAATAGGAATTGGATTTAATTAGTGCAGGGGCGTATTTTGGCATAGGGGGGCAGAACTTTGAGTCTCACTACACCCACACATACATGCACACTCACTGGACTTTGTATGCACACTGTACTACTCATACACACTCACTGCACTATATACGCACACTGTGCTACTCATGCACACTCTGTGCACTATATATGCACACTGTGCTACTCGTGCACACTCACTGCACTATATATGCACACTGTGCTACTCGTGCACACTCACTGCACTATATATGCACACTGCGCTACTCGTGCACACTCACTGCACTATATATGCACACTGTGCTACTCGTGCACACTCACTGCACTATATATGCACACTGTGCTACTCGTGCACACTCACTGCACTATATATGCACACTGTGCTACTCATGCACACTCACTGCACTATATATGCACACTGTGCTACTCGTGCACACTCACTGCACTATATATGCACACTGTGCTACTCATTCACACTCACTGCACTATATATGCACACTGTGCTACTCATGCACACTCACTGCACTATATATGCACACTGTGCTACTCGTGCACACTCACTGCACTATATATGCACACTGTGCTACTCGTGCACACTCACTGCACTATATATGCACACTGTGCTACTCATGCACACTCACTGCACTATATATGCACACTGTGCTACTCGTGCACACTCACTGCACTATATATGCACACTGTGCTACTCATTCACACTCACTGCACTATATATGCACACTGTGCTACTCATGCACACTCACTGCACTATATATGCACACTGTGCTACTCGTGCACACTCACTGCACTATATATGCACACTGTGCTACTCGTGCACACTCACTGCACTATATATGCACACTGTGCTACTCGTGCACACTCATAGAAGCAGAATTTTAATTGCCCAGGGCAGGACAAAACCTAAATATGCCACTGAATTTGTGGAATTGGTTTTAATCTAAATGTGAACAATTTCTATAATATTTTTATGCAAAAAGATATGTTTAAATGTTAGTTTCTCTTTTGTATCCATGGAACTTTTGTGTGCAACATCCCATTAAATGGGCATAATGTGTTTCAGACAGAGCATATAATTAAAAAAAATATATAATAAATTCCAAATTACCTTATCAAATTTGCTTTCATTCTCATGGTATTGCTGAAGTGCATACCTAGGTACACTGTAATGTGCACGTGTTGGGAACACTGCTGCCCTCTAGTGCTCTTGCAAACAAAGTATACCAAGAACTAAGTAAATTTAATAATAAAAGTAAATTGGAAACTTTTTTATTTTATTTTAAATTGTACACTATTCAAATCATGAAATACATTTTGGGTTTCATGTTCCTTTTAAATATGTATATCTGTAGTTCACTTATACACTATGTACCAATAAAATACCCCATAATCAGAGTGCAGGTCTACCTTTTATATTGATTTCATGTTTATGGTGGGCTAAGATATCATAATGTCCTTTTTTCAGGTGGGGACAATGTTTTGATCCATTTTGTTTGTTTGGTATTTATTAGTTATATTGTACACATTTATAAAGAGAAATACCCCATCCAAAACTACAGAGGAAAAGATAATAAAACCCTTTTATTTGGCTATTGTTATTTTACATTGTTTTTTGTTTTCTTTAATATTTTGTTCTATTTATCCATATGAAACACATTGTATACAGATTTGTCAATTCCTCTTATACTAAATTGCAACAAACAAACATTCATATAATATTTCATAAATATATAAAAAATGTGTAGCAGTATATTATAGTCTGTGATAACAAGAGTTAAAGGTACAGTGTACTGTAATATTTACTTCCCTTTAATTTGTTCCCAGTTATCCATTTTACTTGTTGGAGTGTACTAACCCAATTACCTTTATTTTTGAATTTGAAATAGCTGATTTTGCCCGTGGTATACCCAACCTAAACTGTAAATTTCAATAAAGTATTGGATATAGAAAAGCTGTGTAAATGTAGCCAGCAAAGGAATTACATCACAGTTGGGGGTAGGAGAGAGAATTAATAAAATGTTCATTTTCAATTGTTCTCTCTAAGTATTGTTCTTTGGTGTACAGACAGAGATAAGATAAGGAAGTCTAAATTCCCTGCCAGCTCAGACCATTTTAATAACCTGTGGTTTTGAAGAACAAATAAACAATAACAAAAAACAGCTATCTCATATGCAAAAATATACATAAAGGAACAATTTATCATGCATTTTATTCTCTGGTGCTGGTTTAACAAAATATTGGAAACACATTAAAGAGACAGTCTACACCAGAATTTTTATTGTTTTAAAAGATAGATAATCCCTTTATTACCCATTCCCCAGTTTTGCATAACCAACACAGTTATATTAATATACCTTTAACCTCTGTGATTATCTTGTATCTAAGCCTCTGCAAACTGACCCTTTTTTCAGTTCTTTGACAGACTTGCAGTCTAGCCAATCAGTGCCTGCTCCCAGATAACTTCTCGTGCATGAGCACAGTGTTATCTATATGAAATACGTGAACTAACACCCTCTAGTGGTGAAAAACTGTTAAAATGCATTCTGAAAAGAGGTGGGCTTCAAGGTCTAAGAAATTAGCATATGAACCTCCTAGGTTAAGCTTTCAATAAGAATACCAAGAAAACAAAGCAAAATTGGTGATAAAAGTAAATTGGAAAATTGTTTAAAATTACATGCTCTATCTGAATCATGAAAGTTTATTTTGGCCTAGACTGTCCCTTTAAGAGACAAACAATTTTACATTATACTGTTCCTAAAATAACCAATGAAAATTATTACCCCCCCCCCCCCCCTTCTAGTCTTTAGTTGCTTTATCTTGTAAATCTGGAACTGCAACACTAATGCAGTATGTTGCTGAGTTAAATGGACAGTATACACTCATTTTCATATAACTGCATGTAATAGACACTACTATAAAGAATAAGATGCACAGATACTGATATAAAAATCCAGTATAAAATGGTTTAAAAACTTACTTAGAAGCTTCCAGTTTAACTCTGTTGAATAGGTTGTTGGAAAGCCCACTGCAAGTGGGAAATATCAGACACTCCCCCCACCTCCCCCTTCTTTTGCATATGAAAAGACCCTTTACACAAACAGGAGCAAGCTGGAGAAGGTAGCTGACGGTATTCACATAAAACTTTGGGGCTTGGTTAGGAGTCTGAAAATCAGAGAAATGTTATTTAAAAATAAGCAAAAAAAACAACTTTATGGGCTTTATAAATAGATCATCTACAAAACATTTATGCAAAGAAAAAATGTGTATAATGTCCCTTTAAGTCATACATTTGTGATATGGATTCATCTAATCTCCCTTTCTTCCCAGAAGCTCTGCACCGTCCTTACGGCAGTGACGCTGAACCCCAGTCTCTTAACGATGCCATACGTTGGAGCTCCAAGGAAAACCTTCTCGGCGCCACTGAGAGTGACCCCAACCTGTTCCTCGCACTTTATGACTTTGTTGCCAGTGGCGACAACACTTTAAGCATCACCAAAGGTATGTTTGAGAATAGGCAATCCTAAATAAAGGCAGCCTTTTATTTCAGAGTTGTGAATTTTGCTATTGAGCAGGGTATAATATTGCAGGGTCTAATCTATGATCATACTACACATCAATCTGATCTAGCACTGAACAGCTATTCCAAGTTGTTTTAATAATTGTTTTAAAACTACATTTAGTAGGATTCAATTGGAGTCCCTCTGTTTAAAGGGACAGTGCAGGCTGAGCATGCTGTGCAAAGGGGAGAGGTGCAATTATCAGCCCTCACCATTCTTTATACAAGAAGCAGCACCAGGGTGCCAATGGCATCCAAGTTAGTCGAGCCTGGACCTTCAATCATTGTTGTAAAGTACATATTGCTAGTAATCGATGAGCTAGACAGTTAGTGAAGATTCAGATAGAGGTTAAGTAACCGGAGTACCAGCAGAACCTAGAAAATGGTCTTTCATCCTGGTCCTGCTTCTTGGATGAAAAGTGGCGATGGGGCTGATAAGCATACCTCTCCCCTTTGTACAGCTGCACATCACTTCTTCTCCACATCTGCCTGAAATCTGTCTCTCCCTGGTGCAGCCTTTCTCTTTCTTTTCCCCCTATGTCACGTGTGGATTTTGTAGAACCTGACCAGGGCTTCTTAAACTTTTTTCACTCGCAACCCCTTTTTGCGCGACTAATTTTTACGTGACCCCTGGTATATAAAATAGGTATACAAATCAAACATTTACTGATAAAAAAAAAAAACATACTCGTACTCCCCCTTTTCATGCTTACTCCCCTGCCCCTTCCATACTCCCCCTTTCATGCTTACTCCCCTGCCCCTTCCATACTCCCCCCTTCCATGCTCACTCCCTTGCCCCTTCCATACTTCCCCTTCATATTCATACCCGCTCATACGCGCCCCTTCCATGCTCACTCTACTGCACCTTCCATACCCCCCTTTCATACTCCCTCATGAGTTACTAATTGACTTATCTGTGCTTGTATACGGATATTCATAAAATCTGGTTTGTTTCCTGCATGCAAGGAAAATTGAATATCCCTGGGAGATTGACACTGATTTCTAAGAGTAGCTACCAGTACTCTCGCTTACAACTCCTACAAATTTAGGCCTCCTACCATACCTGCTGGGCAAGCACCTTCTCTGCAGGGCTCCCTCTTCTCTCCTGATCAGCACAGTGCGCTGGGAGGAAGTGACATATGATCACTTCCTCTCAGCGCTGCCGCGGAGGAGGGAAGTGGGAGTGCTGGGAGGAAGCAGGCAGCCAGCCAGCACTTGGAATGTGTGCCCTTTGCGATGGCACAGGTCGCACACCCCTAAGATCAGCCTTAAGATTGCGGGATGAAATATGGAATCGGGAGACCTTTTCTTATACGGGCCTCCCTGAATGTTACGCGACCCCATATGGGGTCACGACACACAGTTTAAGAAGGGCTGATCTAGACAATCAAAACATAGTTGAAAGTGTAGCAGTGTTTTAAACCTTTAATTTCCTATGTGTTCAGGGTAATTCGAGAGTTTAAATCACTGTATATTATCTTGTGTACATGCAAAAATTAATGTTTCTGAGGTTCTGAGCAAATTTATGAAGCTTGTCATAGGCTGTTCTCACCGTGCATAAAGGTTCATTGAAATTTGCTTGATATAGTTGTTAGTGTTACAATTAATAGTAAGGTCTGTTTTACTTTCTTTCTAAAAGTATATAAATAACTTATTGCTGTATCCGCAGGGCATTATTTGGCATCTAAAAAGGATATAAATAAATAGCTTATTGCTGTATCCGCAGGGCATTATTTGGCATCTAAAAAGGATATAAATAAATAGCTTATTGCTGTATCCGCAGGGCATTATTTGGCATCTAAAAGGATATAAATTAAAAACTTATTGCTGTGTCCGCAGGGCATTATTTGGCATCTAAAAGTATATAATAAAAAGCTTATTGCTGTGTCCGCAGGGCATTATTTGGCATCTATAAGTATATAAATAAATAACTTACAAAAGTATATAATAAAAAGCTTATTGCTGTGTCCGCAGGGCATTATTTGGCATCTATAAGTATATAAATAAATAACTTACTGCTGTATCCACAAGGCATTATTTGGCATCTAAAAGTATCTAAATAAATAGCTTATTGCTGTATCCGCAAGGCATTATTTGGCATCTAAAAGGATATAATAAAAAGCTTATTGCTGTATCCGCAGGGCATTATTTGGCATCTAAAAGGATATAATAAAAAGCTTATTGCTGTATCCACAGGGCATTATTTGGCACACTTTGTTAGACAAAAATTTAGTTTTAAACTTTGCAGTCATCCAAAATACCACGTTTTAAATGAGCTTCTGCAATTTTATTTCTGGCTCCAAATCTTTTGGATTCTTCTACATATAATATTATATAAAAAGGACATTTATAAAATGAAATCTTATAACAAAGTGTTTTCTTTTAATGTTAAATGTTCATTATTATTTCTCTTGTTAAGTGTGTTCAGTCCACGGGTCATCCATTACTTATGGGATATATTCTCCTTCCCAACAGGAAGTTGCAAGAGGATCACCCAAGCAGAGCTGCTATATAGCTCCTCCCCTCACATGTCATATCCAGTCATTCTCTTGCGACACTCAACAAAGAAGGAGGTCGCGAGAGGAGTTGGAGTTTTTACTTAATTATTCTTCAATCAAAAGTTTGTTATTTTAAATGGCACCGGAGTGTGCTGTTTTTCTATCTCAGGCAGTATTTGGAAGAAGAATCTGCCTGCGTTTTCTATGATCTTAGCAGGCGTAACTAAGATCCACTGGCTGTTCTCGACATTCTGAGGAGTGGGGTAACTTCAGAAAATGGGAATAGCATGCGGGGTCCCCCGCAAATGAGGTATGTGCAGTACAATATTTTCTGGGAATGGAATTGACTAAGAAAACACTGCTGTTACCCATATGATGTAAGTACAGCCTTAAATGCAGTAGTAGCGACTGCTATCAGGCTGATAAATGTATGCGCAGTCGAGTTATTTTCTAGGGACTAGAATTTGACTGAGAAAATACTGTTAATACTGAAATAATGCTTAAGCCTTATCTGCAGTGGAAGCGACTGGTAGCAGGCTTAGTGATAACTTTGCATGACATTGAAAAAGTTTGTTTTTAAAACGTTTACTGGCATGTTATTCGTTTTGTGAGGTACTTTGGTGATAAATCCTTTTGGGCATGATTTTTTTCCACATGGCTAACGTATTTTTCTGCATAGAAACCGTTATATCAGGTCTCCCACTGTTGTAATATGAGTGGGAGGGGACTTTTTTAGCGCCTTGTTGCGCAGTTAAAATTCTAGCACAGTCTTCCTGCTTCTTCCTCCTTGATCCAGGACGTCTCTAGAGAGCTCAGGGGTCTTCAAAATTCGTTTTTGAGGGAGGCCTGTGACAGTGTGTTTGACTGTGATAAAAGCGTTAAATCTTAATTTGATATCCGTTTTTTGGGTATTGAGGGGTTAATCATCCTTTTGCTAATGGGTGCAATCCTCTGCTAATTAATACATTTACCGTTAAGAATTGTTGACTATAACTGAATTAGTTCTTTGTTATTCAACTGTGTTTTTAAAAGCGCTGCAGCGTTTTTTATATTGCTTGTAAACTTATTGAAAGTAATTTCCAAGCTTGCTAGCTTCATTGCTAGTCTGTTTAAACATGTCTGATACAGAGGAATCTGCTTGTTCATTATGTTCAAAAGCCGATGTGGAGCCCAATAGAAATATGTGTACCAATTGTATTGATATTACTTTGAATAAAAGTCAATCTGTACCGATAAAGAAATTATCACCAGACAACGAGGGGGAAGTTATGCCGTCTAACTCTCCTCACGTGTCAGTACCTTCATCTCCCGCTCGGGAGGTGCGTGAGATTGAGGCGCCAAGTACATCAAGGCACTTACAAATCACTTTACATGATATGGCTAATGTTATGAAAGAAGTATTATACAATATGCCCGAGTTAAGAGGCAAGCGCGATAGCTCTGGGTTAAGGACAGAGCGCGCCGATGACACGAGAGCCATGTCTGATACTGCGTCACAATTTGCAGAACATGAGGACGGAGAGCTTCATTCTGTGGGTGACGGTTCTGATTCGGGGAGACCGGATTCAGAAATTTTAAATTTAAGCTTGAGAACCTCCGCGTGTTGCTAGGGGAGGTGTTAGCGGCTCTGAATGATTGTGACACTGTGGCAATCCCAGAGAAATTATGTAGGCTGGATAAATACTATGCGGTACCGGTGTGTACTGACGTTTTTCCTATACCAAAAAGGCTTACAGAAATTATTAGCAAGGAGTGGGATAGACCTGGTGTGCCCTTTTCCCCTCCTCCGATATTTAGAAAAATGTTCCCTATAAACGCTGCCACGAGACTTATGGCAGACGGTCCCTAAGGTGGAGGGAGCAGTTTCTACTTTAGCCAAGCGTACCACTATCCCGGTGGAGGATAGTTGTGCTTTCTCAGATCCAATGGATAAAAAATTAGAGGGTTACCTTAAGAAAATGTTTGTTCAACAAGGTTTTATATTACAGCCTCTTGCATGCATTGCACCTGTCACTGCTGCAGCGGCATTCTGGTTTGAGTCTCTGGAAGAGGCGATTCGCACAGCACCATTGGATGAGACTTTGAGCAAGCTTAGAACGCTTAAGCTAGCTAATGCGTTTGTTTCGGATGCAGTAGTACATTTAACCAAACTTACGGCTAAGAATTCCTGATTCGCCATACAGGCGCGCAGAGTGCTATGGCTTAAATCCTGGTTAGCAGATGTAACTTCTAAATCTAAACTACTGAATATTCCTTTCAAAGGGCAGACTTTATTCGGGCCCGGCTTGAAGGAATTTATTGCTGACATTACTGGAGGTAAGGGCCACACCCTTCCTCAGGACAGGGCCAAATCAAAGGCCAAACAGTCTAATTTTCGTGCCTTTCGTAATTTCAAGGCAGGAGCAGCATCAACTTCCTCCGCTCCAAAACAGGAAGGAACTACTGCTTGTTACAGACAAGGTTGGAAAGGCAACCAGTCATGGAACAAGGGCAAGCAGGCCAGAAAGCCTACTTCCGCCCCTAAGACAGCATGAAGACAGGGCCCCCTTTCTGGAGTCGGATCTAGTGGGGGGCAGACTTTCTCTCTTCGCCCAGGCCTGGGCAAGAGATGTACAGGATCCCTGGACGTTGGAGATTATATCTCAGGGATACCTTCTGGATTTCAAAACTTCTCCACAAGGGAGGTTTCATCTGTCAAGGTTATCAACAAACCTAGTAAAGAAAGAGGCATTTCTACAATGTGTACAAGACCTCTTATTGATGGGAGTGATCCACCCAGTTCCGCGAACGGAACAAGGGCAAGGGTTTTACTCAAATCTGTTTGTGGTTCCCAAAAAAGAGGGAACCTTCAGACCAATCTTAGACTTAAAAATCTTAAACAAATTCCTAAGGGTTCCATCGTTCAAGATGGAAACCATTCGGACCATCCTACCCATGATCCAAGAGGGTCAATATATGACCACAGTGGACTTAAAGGATGCCTACCTTCACATACCGATTCACAAGGATCATTATCGATACCTAAGGTTTGCCTTTCTAGACAGGCATTACCAGTTTGTAGCTCTTCCCTTCGGGTTAGCTACGGCTCCGAGAATTTTTACAAAGATTCTGGGTTCGCTTCTGGCGGTACTAAGCCCGCGAGGCATAGCGGTGGCTCCGTACCTAGACGACATTCTGATACGAGCGTCAAGTTTTCAAAATGCAAAATCTCATACAGAGATAGTTCTAGCATTTCTGAGGTCACATGGGTGGAAAGTGAACATGGAAAAGAGTTCTCTGTTTCCACTCACAAGGGTCCCTTTCCCAGGGACTCTTATAGATTCGGTAGAGATGAAGATTTACCTGACGGAGTCCAGGTTATTAAAACTTCTAAATGCTTGCCGTGTCCTTCATTCCATTCCAAGCCCATCAGATGGTCGCGGCAATGGACATAGTGCCATTCAGTGCCAAGTCAGTGGAATGGGGATTACTCAGATCTGTCCCCTTTACTGTATCTGGACCAGGAGACCAGGGATTCTCTTCTCTGGTGGTTGTCTCGGGTTCATCTGTCCAAAGGAATGACCTTTCGCAGACCAGATTGGACGATTGTAACAACAGAGGCCAGCCTACTAGGCTGGGGCGCAGTCTGGAACTCCCTAAAGGCTCAGGGATTGTGGACTCAGGAGGAGAAACTCCTTCCAATAAACATTCTGGAATTAAGAGCAATATTCAATGCTCTCCTAGCTTGGCCTCAGTTAGCAACACTGAGGTTCATCAGGTTTCAGTCGGACAACATCACGACTGTAGCTTACATCAATCATCAAGGAGGAACCAGGAGTTCCCTAGCGATGTTAGAAGTTTCAAAGATAATTCGCTGGGCAGAGTTTCACTCTTGCCACCTGTCAGCGATCTACATCCCAAGCGTGGAGAACTGGGAGGCGGACTTTCTAAGTCGCCAGACTTTTCATCCGGGGGAGTGGGAACTTCATCCGGTGATATTTGCTCAACTGATTCTTCGTTGGGGCAAACCGGAACTGGATCTCATGGCATCTCGCCAGAACGCCAAGCTTCCGTGCTACGGATCCAGGTCCAGGGACCCGGGAGCGGTGCTGATAGATGCACTAGCAGCCCCTTGGGTTTTCCACATGGCTTGTGTGTTTCCACCTTTTCCGCTACTGCCTCGACTGATTGCCAAGATCAAACAGGAGAGAGCATCAGTGATTCTGATAGCGCCTGCGTGGCCACGCAGGACCTGGTATGCAGACCTAGTGGACATGTCGCCCTGTCCACCATGGTCTCTACCTCTGAGGCAGGACCTTCTAATTCAGGGTCCTTTCAACCATCCAAACCTAATTTCTCTGAGGCTGACTGCATGGAGATTGAACGCTTGATTCTATCGAAGCGTGGTTTCTCGGAGTCGGTTATTGATACATTAATACAGGCTCGGAAACCTGTGACCAGAAAAATTTACCATAAGATATGGCGTAAATATTTATATTGGTGTGAATCCAAGAGTTACTCATGGAGTAAGGTTAGGATTCCTAGGATATTGGCATTTCTACAAGAGGGTTTAGAAAAGGGTTTATCCGCTAGTTTGCTAAAGGGACAGATTTCTGCTCTGTCTATTCTTTTACACAAACGTCTGGCAGAGAATCCAGACGTCCAGGCTTTTTGTCAGGCTTTGGCTAGGATTAAGCCTGTGTTTAAAGCTGTTGCTCCTCCGTGGAGCTTAAACTTGGTTCTTAAAGTTCTTCAGGGTGTTCCGTTTGAACCCCTTCATTCCATGGATATTAAGCTTTTATCTTGGAAAGTTCTGTTTTTGATGGCTATTTCCTCGGCTCGAAGAGTCTCGGAGTTATCTGCCTTACATTGTGATTCTCCTTATCTGATCTTTCATTTAGACAAGGTAGTCCTGCGTACTAAACCTGGGTTTTTACCTAAGGTTGTTTCTAACAGGAATATCAATCAAGAGATTGTTGTTCCATCATTATGTCCTAATCATTCTTCAAAGAAGGAACGTCTTTTGCATAATCTAGACGTGGTCCGTGCCCTGAAGTTCTACTTACAGGCAACTAAAGATTTTCGGCAAACTTCTTCTCTGTTTGTCGTTTACTCTGGACAGAGGAGAGGTCAAAAGGCTTCGGCTACCTCTCTCTCTTTTTGGCTTCGTAGCATAATACGTTTAGCCTATGAGACTGCTGGACAGCAGCCTCCTGAAAGAATTACAGCTCATTCCACTAGAGCTGTGGCTTCCACCTGGGCCTTTAAGAATGAGGCCTCTGTTGAACAGATTTGCAAGGCTGCAACTTGGTCTTCACTTCATACTTTTTACAAATTTGACACTTTTGCTTCTTCGGAGGCTGTTTTTGGGAGAAAGGTTCTACAGGCAGTGGTTCCTTCTGTTTAATGTTCCTGCCTTGTCCCTCCCATCATCCGTGTACTTAGCTTTGGTATTGGTATCCCATAAGTAATGGATGACCCGTGGACTGAACACACTTAACAAGAGAAAACATAATTTATGCTTACCTGATAAATTTATTTCTCTTGTAGTGTGTTCAGTCCACGGCCCGCCCTGTCTTTTTAAGGCAGGTTCTAAATTTTAAATTATAACTCCAGTCACCACTGCACCCTATAGTTTCTCCTTTCTCGTCTTGTTTTGGTCGAATGACTGGATATGACATGTGAGGGGAGGAGCTATATAGCAGCTCTGCTTGGGTGATCCTCTTTCAACTTCCTGTTGGGAAGGAGAATATATCCCATAAGTAATAGATGACCCGTGGACTGAACACACTACAAGAGAAATAAATTTATCAGGTAAGCATAAATTATGTTTTTTTTATTAGCTTACTGTTTGTTTAATGATGAACCAGCAGAGAAGTAACCATTTAAAACATCTTAATGGCATATTTGCTATAGCTTAAATCAATATACGTCTTTTTTTTTTTTCACTCTCTCTCTGTTTCTTTATCTAAATAGGAGAGAAGCTGCGGGTTCTGTGCTACAACCAGAATGGAGAGTGGTGTGAGGTGTTGTCAAAAAATGGACAAGGCTGGGTGCCAAGCAATTATATCACTCCAGTCAACAGCTTGGAGAAGCACTCTTGGTACCACGGCCCTGTATCTCGCAGTGCGGCAGAATACCTACTCAGCAGCCTCATCAATGGTAGCTTCCTGGTACGGGAGAGTGAGAGCAGCCCCGGCCAGCTGTCAATTTCCCTGCGTTACGAAGGGCGTGTCTACCACTACCGCATCAACACTGCTTCCGATGGCAAGGTGAGGAGGTGAGGGTGTCGGCATTGCCTACAAAGCTGTGAGTCAATTGTAAAAAGCAAAGGGTCTGTTAGGTATTTGGCTAAAAAAAAACAGACCACTTAATATAGCACATAATATGCTCACTCAGTCAAAATTAGATTCATTAAAATGTCTAAAGAAAAGTTTTGAGTACAATGTTCCTTTAAATATATAAATGTTTACCGAGAAACCAAAATGGCATTTAAAGGGACATCCTACTCAAACCTTTTACATTGTGCACATTAAAGAGCAGTGTTGAAGTCTAACACAATTACAATTTCCATCAATGGAGGAATGGGGCTCCCCGAAATTAAACTTAATATGGCATCATTGATGAGATATGGTTTTAAACGCTATCTAGGACAGAATCTATATACTAAAAAAACTTGATCAACACATGATTTAAACTAAAAATAAAATGTGCAACAAAAACCACACACAAATAGTGATAATAATACAGACCAAAATGCAGGAATATATCCAAAGTGAAGAGTGTCTTTAAAGGGACAGTCTAGTCAAAAAATAAATTCATGATTCGGATAGGGCATCTAATTGTCAACAACTTTCCAATTTACTTTTATAATCAATTTTGCTTTGTTCTCTTGGTATTCTTGGTTTAAAGCTAAACCTAGGTAGGCTCATATGCAAATTTCTTGAAAGCCGGCTCTTATCTGAATGCATTTTGACAGGTTTTCCCAACTAAAGGGCGTTGGTTCATATGTGCCTTATAGGTAACGTGCTCATGCACGTGGGTTCAGCACTGATTGGCTAAAATGCAAGTCTGTCAAAAGAACTGAAATAAGGAGGCAGTCTGCAGAGACTTAGATACAAGGTAATCACAGAGGTGAAAAGTGTATTAATATTACAGTGTTGGTTATGCAAAACTGGGGAATGGGTAATAAAGGGATTATCTATCTTTCTCCAACATAGGTGTGTCCGGTCCACGGCGTCATCCTTACTTGTGGGATATTCTCTTCCCCAACAGGAAATGGCAAAGAGCCCAGCAAAGCTGGTCACATGATCCCTCCTAGGCTCCACCTTCCCCAGTCATTCTCTTTGCCGTTGCACAGGCAACATCTCCACGGAGATGGCTTAGAGTTTTTTGGTGTTTAAATGTAGTTTTTATTCTTCAATCAAGAGTTTGTTATTTTAAAATAGTGCTGGTATGTACTATTTACTCTGAAACAGAAAAGAGATGAAGATTTCTGTTTGTAAGAGGAAAATGATTTTAGCAACCGTTACTAAAATCGATGGCTGTTTCCACACAGGACTGTTGAGAGGAATTAACTTCAGTTGGGGGAAACAGTGAGCAGACTTCTGCTGCTTGAGGTATGACACATTTCTAACAAGACTTGGTAATGCTGGAAGCTGTCATTTTCCCTATGGGATCCGGTAAGCCATTTTTATTAAATAAGAATAAAGGGCTTCACAAGGGCTTTAAAGACTGGTAGACATTTTTCTGGGCTAAAACGATTGATTTATAAGCATTTTTAATAGTTTATAGCTTTGAGGAGTTATTTTATTCTTGGGAATTATGTTAAAGAAACGGCAGGCACTGTATTGGACACCTTTTTCACTGGGGGCCTTCTCTAATCATAGGCTGAGCCTCATTTTCGCGCCTCTATTGCGCAGTTGTTTTTGGGAAGCAAGACATGCAGATGCATGTGTGAGGAGCTCAGATACATAGAAAAAGCTTACTGAAGGCGTCATTTGGTATCGTATTCCCCTCTGGGCTTGGTTGGGTCTCAGCAAAGCAGATACCAGGGACTGTATAGGGGTTAAATATAAAAACGGCTCCGGTTCCGTTATTTTAAGAGTTAAAGCTTTCAAATTTGGTGTGCAATACTTTTAAGGCTTTAAGACACTGTGGTGAAATTTTGGTGAATTTTGAACAATTCCTTCATACTTTTTCACATATTCAGTAATAAAGTGTGTTCAGTTTAAAATTTAAAGTGACAGTAACGGTTTTATTTTAAAACGTTTTTTGTTCTTTGTTATCAAGTTTATGCCTGTTTAACATGTCTGAACTATCAGATAGACTATGTTCTGTATGTGAGGAAGCCAAGGTTCCTTCTCATTTAAATAGATGTGATGTATGTGACAAACAATTTAGAGAAAATGATGCCCAAGATGATTCCTCAAGTGAGGGGAGTATGCATGGTACTGCATCATCCCCTCCTTCGTCTACGCCAGTCTTGCCCACACAGGAGGCCCCTAGTACATCTAGTGCGCCAATACTCCTTACTATGCAACAATTAACGGCTGTAATGGATAATTCTATCAAAAACATTTTAGCCAAAATGCCCACTTATCAGCGAAAGCGCGACTGCTCTGTTTTAGAAAATACTGAAGAGCATGAGGACGCTGATGATAATGGTTCTGACATGCCCCTACACCAGTCTGAGGGGGCCAGGGAGGTTTTGTCTGAGGGAGAAATTTCTGATTCAGGGAAAATTTCTCATCAAGCTGAACCTGATGTTGTGACATTTAAATTTAAATTGGAACATCTCCGCGCACTGCTTAAGGAGGTGTTGTCTACTCTGGATGATTGTGACAATTTGGTCATTCCAGAGAAATTATGTAAGATGGACAAGTTCCTAGAGGTCCCGGGGCCCCCCGAAGCTTTTCCTATACCCAAGCGGGTGGCGGACATTGTAAACAAAGAATGGGAAAGGCCCGGCATACCTTTTGTCCCTCCCCCTATATTTAAGAATTTGTTTCCTATGGTCGACCCCAGAAAGGACTTATGGCAGACAGTCCCCAAGGTCGAGGGGGCGGTTTCTACTCTAAACAAACGCACTACTATCCCTATAGAAGATAGTTGTGCTTTCAAAGATCCTATGGATAAAAAATTAGAGGGTTTGCTTAAAAAGATGTTTGTTCAGCAAGGTTACCTTCTACAACCAATTTCATGCATTGTTCCTGTCACTACAGCAGCGTGTTTCTGGTTCGATGAACTAGAAAAGTCGCTCGATAAAGATTCTTCTTATGAGGAGATTATGGACAGAGTTCACGCTCTTAAATTGGCTAACTCTTTTACTTTAGACTCCACTTTGCAATTAGCTAGATTAGCGGCGAAAAATTCAGGGTTTGCTATTGTGGCGTGCAGAGCGCTTTGGCTAAAATCTTGGTCAGCGGATGCGTCTTCCAAGAACAAATTGCTTAACATACCTTTCAAGGGGAAAACGCTGTTTGGCCCTGACTTGAAAGAGATTATTTCAGATATCACTGGGGGTAAGGGCCACGCCCTTCCTCAGGATAGGTCTTTTAAGGCTAAAAATAAACCAAATTTTCGTCCCTTTCGCAGAAACGGACCAGCCTCAAGTTCTACATCCTCTAAGCAAGAGGGTAATACTTCTCAAACCAAGCCAGCCTGGAGGCCAATGCAAGGCTGGAACAAAGGTAAGCAGGCCAAGAAACCTGCCACTGCTACCAAGACAGCATGAGATGTTGGCCCCCGATCCGGGACCGGATCTGGTGGGGGGCAGACTTTCTCTCTTCGCTCAGGCTTGGGCAAGAGATGTTCTGGATCCTTGGGCGCTAGAAATAGTCTCCCAAGGTTATCTTCTGGAATTCAAGGAGCTACCCCCAAGGGGGAGGTTCCACAGGTCTCAATTGTCTTCAGACCACATAAAAAGACAGGCATTCTTACATTGTGTAGAAGACCTGTTAAAAATGGGAGTGATTCATCCGGTTCCATTAGGAGAACAAGGGATGGGATTCTACTCCAATCTGTTCATAGTTCCCAAAAAAGAGGGAACATTCAGACCAATCTTAGATCTCAAGATCCTAAACAAATTTCTCAAGGTTCCATCGTTCAAAATGGAAACCATTCGGACAATTCTTCCTACCATCCAGGAAGGTCAATTCATGACCACGGTGGATTTAAAGGATGCGTATCTACATATTCCTATCCACAAGGAACATCATCGGTTCCTAAGGTTCGCCTTTCTGGACAAGCATTACCAGTTTGTGGCACTTCCATTCGGATTAGCCACTGCTCCAAGAATTTTCACAAAGGTACTAGGGTCCCTTCTAGCGGTGCTAAGACCAAGGGGCATTGCAGTAGTACCTTACTTGGACGACATACTGATTCAAGCGTCGTCTCTACCACAAGCAAAGGCTCATACGGACATTGTTCTGGCCTTTCTCAGATCTCACGGGTGGAAATTGAACGTAGAAAAAAGTTCTCTATCTCCGTCAACAAGAGTTCCCTTCTTGGGAACAATAATAGACTCCTTAGAAATGAGGATTTTTCTGACAGAGGCCAGAAAATCAAAACTTCTAAGCTCTTGTTAAGTACTTCATTCTGTTCTTCTTCCTTCCATAGCGCAGTGCATGGAAGTAATAGGTTTGATGGTCGCGGCAATGGACATAGTTCCTTTTGCGCGAATTCATCTAAGACCATTACAACTGTGCATGCTCAGTCAGTGGAATGGGGATTATACAGACTTGTCTCCGACGATACAAGTAGATCAGAGGACCAGAGATTCACTCCATTGGTGGCTGACCCTGGACAACCTGTCACAAGGGATGAGCTTCCGCAGACCAGAGTGGGTCATTGTCACGACCGACGCCAGTCTGGTGGGCTGGGGCGCGGTCTGGGAACCCCTGAAAGCTCAGGGTCTTTGGTCTCGGGAAGAATCTCTTCTCCCGATAAATATTCTGGAACTGAGAGCGATATTCAATGCTCTCAAGGCTTGGCCTCAGCTAGCAAAGGCCAAATTCATACGGTTTCAATCAGACAACATGACGACTGTTGCGTATATCAACCATCAGGGGGGAACAAGGAGTTCCCTGGCGATGGAAGAAGTGACCAAAATAATTCAATGGGCGGAGACTCACTCCTGCCACTTGTCTGCAATCCACATCCCAGGAGTGGAAAATTGGGAAGCGGATTTTCTGAGTCGTCAGACATTTCATCCGGGGGAGTGGGAACTCCATCCGGAAATCTTTGCCCAAATAATTCAATTGTGGGGCATTCCAGACATGGATCTGATGGCGTCTCGTCAGAACTTCAAGGTTCCTTGCTACGGGTCCAGATCCAGGGATCCCAAGGCGACTCTAGTGGATGCACTAGTAGCACCTTGGAGCTTCAACCTAGCTTATGTGTTCCCACCGTTTCCTCTCATTCCCAGGCTGGTAGCCAGGATCAAACAGGAGAGGGTATCGGTGATCTTGATAGCTCCTGCGTGGCCACGCAGGACTTGGTATGCAGATCTGGTGAATATGTCATCGGCTCCACCATGGAAGCTACCTTTGAGACAGGACCTTCTTGTTCAAGGTCCGTTCGAACATCCGAATCTGGCCTCACTCCAACTGACTGCTTGGAGATTGAACGCTTGATTTTATCAAAGCGAGGGTTCTCAGATTCTGTCATTGATACTCTTGTTCAGGCCAGAAAGCCTGTAACTAGAAAAATCTACCATAAAATATGGAAAAAATATATCTGTTGGTGTGAATCTAAAGGATTCCCATGGAACAAGATAAAAATTCCTAAGATTCTATCCTTTCTTCAAGAAGGTTTGGAGAAAGGATTATCTGCAAGTTCTTTGAAGGGACAGATTTCTGCTTTATCTGTTTTACTTCACAAAAAGCTGGCGGCTGTGCCAGATGTTCAAGCTTTTGTTCAGGCTCTGGTTAGAATCAAGCCTGTTTACAAACCTTTGACTCCTCCTTGGAGTCTTAATTTAGTTCTTTCAGTTCTTCAGGGGGTTCCGTTTGAACCCCTACATTCCGTTGATATCAAGTTATTATCTTGGAAAGTTTTGTTTTTGGTTGCAATTTCTTCTGCTAGAAGAGTTTCAGAGTTATCTGCTCTGCAGTGTTCTCCTCCTTATCTGGTGTTCCATGCAGATAAGGTGGTTTTGCGTACTAAACCTGGTTTTCTTCCGAAAGTTGTTTCTAACAAAAATATTAACCAGGAGATAGTCGTGCCTTCTTTGTGTCCGAATCCAGTTTCAAAGAAGGAACGTTTGTTGCACAATTTGGATGTAGTTCGTGCTCTAAAATTCTATTTAGAGGCTACAAAGGATTTCAGACAAACATCTTCCTTGTTTGTTGTTTATTCTGGTAAAAGGAGAGGTCAAAAAGCAACTTCTACCTCTCTCTCTTTTTGGCTTAAAAGCATCATCAGATTGGCTTACGAGACTGCCGGACGGCAGCCTCCTGAAAGAATCACAGCTCATTCCACTAGGGCCGTGGCTTCCACATGGGCCTTCAAGAACAAGGCTTCTGTTGATCAGATATGTAAGGCAGCGACTTGGTCTTCACTGCACACTTTTACTAAATTTTACAAATTTGATACTTTTGCTTCTTCTGAGGCTATTTTTGGGAGAAAGGTTTTGCAAGCCGTGGTGCCTTCCATCTAGGTGACCTGATTTTCTCCCTCCCATCATCCGTGTCCTAAAGCTTTGGTATTGGTTCCCACAAGTAAGGATGACGCCGTGGACCGGACACACCTATGTTGGAGAAAACAGAATTTATGTTTACCTGATAAATTACTTTCTCCAACGGTGTGTCCGGTCCACGGCCCGCCCTGGTTTTTTAATCAGGTCTGATGATTTATTTTCTCTAACTACAGTCACCACGGTATCATATGATTTCTCCTATGCAAATATTCCTCCTTTACGTCGGTCGAATGACTGGGGAAGGCGGAGCCTAGGAGGGATCATGTGACCAGCTTTGCTGGGCTCTTTGCCATTTCCTGTTGGGGAAGAGAATATCCCACAAGTAAGGATGACGCCGTGGACCGGACACACCGTTGGAGAAAGTAATTTATCAGGTAAACATAAATTCTGTTTTTTAAACAATAACAATTCTGATGGAAACAGTCCCACAAATACAAAAAAAAAACTTAAATTATGCTTACCTGATCATTTTCTTTTCTTCTGTACGAGGAGTGCACACAGCTGCATTCATTACTTTTGGGAAATACAGAACTTGGCCACCAGGAGGAGGAAAAGTCACCCCAGCCAAAGGCTTAAATACCTCCCCCACTTCCATCATCCCCCAGTCATTCTGCCAAGGGAACAAGGAACAGTAGGAGAAATATCAGGGTGAAAAAAGGTGCCAGAAGAACGAATAAAAAAGAATTTAAGGCCGCCCATCGAAATAACGTGCAGGGAGCTATGGACTCTCCCCGTACAGAAGAAAAGAAAATTATCAGGTAAGCATAATTTTAACTTTTTCTTCTTAAAGCGGAGAGAGTTCACAGCTGCATTCATTACTTTTGGGAAATCAATAACCAAGCTTATAGAGGACACTGAATTCAAACGGGCGGGAACAAAAAGGCGGCCCATTCTGATGGCATCACAGCCTGACACAACCCGGATTCCCGATAAAGAAAACTACTTCAACAGAAGCAGGAAGAACAAACATATGGAAAGGACAAGGTAACTGCCCATCAACTAGAACCAAAAGGATCCCAGTTAGAGACTACTCTGAAATTCTGGACTCCACTGAGGAGACAAAAGGTCCACTCTCTAGAAGCACACAAATGAAAACCTCTCCATGATCAATGGCAAGGGAAACAACAAACAAACTCCCACACCACATTCTCTCTAACTGAAAGAAAAGAAGAATAAGATAAGAAGGTCAGAAAGAACCTCCAGAAACAATCCCCGAAGATTCAAGGACAAAACAGAGAGAGAAGCCCCTAGCATAACTCGAAAAAGAGCGGGCTACCAAGCTGCAAGAGGACAAAGTCCTGTAGAGAATACTCTACCAACGGAGGAGAGCAAAGAAAGGAAAAATTCCAGACCACCACCTACATGGATCCAAAGGAACCAACGTAAAGCCGTAACCAGAACCGAAGTCCCAGAAGGACAAAAAGGTAGAACAAGACTACCTTAACATAGACGGCTAACTAGCACAGAGAAACTGAACACCCATAGGTCAGAAAAAAACCCAGGAGCAGAACAGGAACAGAATAATAACATCAGTTTATGCCACAAACGAAAGCTGCAGGCTTCCATCGCATAGGCAGCCAGACTAAACGTCAAACCATAGTAACTAGCCAACCGAGTAGGTAGCAGACTTGCACCAGGACATTCCTGGAAAGATAAAAACTCAGAAAGCAGGGCGGACCAACTCCCCTCCCCCCCCCCTGCTACTAGATAACGGGGTAAGGGAGGACAACACCCTGACCAATAAAGAACCACCAACTACACGCCAAGGGAAGGTTCCCGACCAACTGCAAGGCCTCCCAACCTAAGGAAGGATCACTCGGGAGACATGATACGTGGTCGATGCTAGACAGAGCAGTCAGAATTCCTGACCCCTACTCCGATTGAACAATCCTATCACAGAAGCTACTGTCAACGTCCCAAAGGACAAGAGAGATTAAAAAATCCCAGCATTGACCAGGCCCGAGATCAATGAATCTCCAGCCACTAGTTCCTAAGGAAAAGAAGCAGGAAAGAGGCACCGACACCCAGAGAGACCAACTCGGGATCCAGGATACCTATCCTCATTACCCCTCAGAAACCCGAAGGGAGGGTACACTGCATACAAGAGAAACCCTCGACCCACTGAACTCCTAGAGACAGATGAGGAAAACTACCTCAGAAGGAGCCAACAGGATAGGCCCAGTAGACCGGATCCTTCCAAATAGAAGGAAAACGAAGAAAGTCAGGAATATTCCAGTAAAGAAATTCCCAGGGAAAAACTTACTCCATCTCTCCCAAACAGAGAAAAAGAGCCGCCCCAGTAGGACAAGGAGATTTCCCAGGATCGGGAAAACAAGCCTGCTACTGAATGCCGGACAGATCCAAGACTATTAAAATCTGGAAAACAGATAATCCAAAAGACAGTTTTCACTCCAGCTGTTCTTATGGATTACACTTTGTTTTACGTGTTTTAGAATGTTTTTCGAAGATTTCTTCTAATAAAGCTCGTTTTATCTAATTTGGTGCCTTGAGACTCACCGGGTTTTTGTACATATCTATCGGAAAATTTACTTGATTAGAGTCTCGGCACACTGGCTGTCACAACAGTGTATGGGGCTACGAGTTCGTAGGAGGGGATCCCATTGGATCACGCCAAAGACCGGAAGTACGCAAGAAGGTGGTGAACATCGGTGATCAGCGAAGCTGCCGCGTTGGTAATGGCACACCTCCCAATGGAAGCTTAGTACACGAGCAGTCATCACAGAGCAGAGAGAAGCCGGTTAAGAGGCTGAGGTAAGCGAGCACTCGGTGGAAGGTACAGGTACATCTTGGTAAGTTGTGCACCGCACCGTTTACTGCCGTTACCTCACATAAACTTCTCATAACAGTGTTTGCTGATTTTGACGCTAACTAACGGAATATGGAAGTGACCTCTAAGTATTCCCATCCCCATGCGCCTTGAGCCTTCACTTGGGAGACAATTGTACTTGTCAATCTGTTAGATAATCCAAAATGCCAAGTCAAAGACAAGGACTAGGTTAAAAAAATGGAACTCCAAAAACCAGGTGCTGGATCAAAACTAAAAACCTTGAGGAACAACCACAAAGTTACCTTCTGGAAATTAAATTTGCACAGCAGTGGATGCATGTCATACCTCATGGGGTCTTGGACTCTGAGCTCTCATGATTTATCCCAGTGGCTGTCCACTCAGCCCAAAAAAGCTTCAAAGATAACACCCACAAAGTCCGAAGACAAAGGAAGAACCAAAAAGAGATCAGTACACCATGATTAAGAGAATATGACAGTCTCTAAAGATCCAGACTGGATCAACCCCGGAAAATCTATAGCTCAAGGAATTAATGAATGAACGAGCATCCTAAAACTCCTATCGGGTGACGGCAAGAGAGACCGCATAATAATCCCCCAGATCCCCAAGTATATAGGATCGAAAAGAGGATACTGCAAGGGGAAAAAAACGGTCCCCAAGAACCGGGTCTCCTCAACCAGATGACCGAAAGTCCTACCCCAAAAAGACAAGGGTAGGACAAAAGTACAGCAATCCTCAGAAAAGAAACACTTCCGCCGGAAGTAACATCTATCGCGACCATAAAATCGCTAGTATCAAAATCCCAGTGAAGAAAGAATTTTCCTAAAACGGAAACTCTACAACAATCACTTGCGCCAAAATAAAGAAATTAAACACATCCTATCCGGATCAAAACAAAGTAGACCGCACCCGCAGGTGAATGCCAAACAGGAATGGAAGCACTAACAGGACCAGCCTGTCAGATACCCTAATCCTCAGGAGCTCAGAACTGGGATTAGACACACAAAAACAAGAGTCGACTAATAGTAGGATCTCGCCCCTCCACTTGTCTAGCGCTGTTCGCCATCTGATTCATAAGCCTGAGGATCCGTTGACGAATCAGAACTGGTATCCTCCAAAGCCGCCAACACATGCCGCAGCAGGACACACAGGCGCGCAAGTCTGAATCTAAATGCAAAATCCACCTCTGGCGGGGCATCTGAAGGCCCGACCCTGAAAGCTGTACCCCTGAAACCTCAGAGGAAACCGCTTCCCCAGAGGAAGTATCTGAAATAATTTAACTCGCACCTGACGTCCCCAGGTTGAGGACACGGATAAACTCTTTGCTTGCAATCAGGAAGATGTAAGTGCGCCATCGCCAAAGATATGGCCATGCGGAACCGTGCTGTAACCTCTGGTGGAAATAAACCTCCTTCCGGAGAAGGGGAAACTGTATTCGGGACAACTGCCTGTGTAGGAACAGAAAATTCTAGGGAACGCACCTCACAGGACACAGAATCCTCAGAGGCGGATGGCTCAGCGGTCTCTAACCTCTCCCCAGAGGGAGAAGAGAGCACTCTATTAGGGCATACGGAACATAATTGATTGGGCTGGATTACCCTGGCCTCTCCACAATCTATGCAAGTAACAGAATCTGAATCAGAGAAATCCTTCTCCAAAAAATCAGAATCCTCTATAGCTTGACTGATTAAATTATGGACAAAAACAACTGGCACCTTACCCCCAATGGCTGGGGCACTCACCACCTCCTGTGACCCAGACAAGTAGAGAAACAGATCCTCTCCACCGACACTCGGACATGAATACAGAAATGGAGAATGAAAACGTGACCACGGTTGGTCACGAGGTGTGACATGCCCCAGCATCTCTACACATAAGCAGACAGAACCACATAGCAAACATGATTAAAGTCCCCACTGCTCAATAACCCCCCTCAGGAGATTCCATAAAGATAAAGGAGTCCCACTGAGACCCTGTCTTCTATCATTTACATTACATTCTCATAATGAAAAGGAAAATGAAGCAATCTTACCGGAATCTATGCCTTGGAACTGTAACACGGTCTTTCAAGTTTGACAGATCGTAGCATTGCTTCTGACATGGACTTGAGTGAAGAAAGCAGGCAGCAAAACTCGTCAACGCTGATTGCTTATAGAGCTGTTAATTTAAGTTGGGATGGTTTCGCAGAAAGACTCTCCCTGCATCTCTGGACTCTAACTTTCATCCATGCTCTCACAGAGAGGCTGACAGGACTACTTAAAACTCCCGTCCCATCTTGAAGAGTACTACCCTAAATAAGAGACTACTCCGTAATCTTCCCACACTTCTCTGCCAACCTCCTGTGACAAAAGGCAAAGAATTACTGGATGATGAGGGAAGTGGGGGAGGTATTTAAGCCTTTGGCTGGGGTGTCTTTGCCTCCTCCTGGTGGCCAGGTTCTGTATTTCTCAAAAGTAATGAATGCAGCTGTGGACTCTCCCTGTTTTAAGAAGAAAAGCCAAAGTTCTTTTAGATCACTAAGGGTAACAGGTACAAACATTCAAGGATACAATGCTTAAAGGGACACTGAACTAAAATGTTTTTCTTTTGTGATTCAGATAGAGCATGAAATTTTAAGCAACTTTCTAATTTACTCCTATTATCAAATGTTCTTTATTTTTGGTGAACAACCTAGGTTGTCCTTGCTGATTGGTGGATAAATTCATCCACAAATCATAAACTTCTGCCCAGAGTTCTGAACCAAGAAAAAAAGCTTAGATGCCTTTTTCATATAAAGATAGCAAGAGAACGAAGAAAAATTGATAATAGAAGTAAATTAGAAAGTTTCTTAAAATTGCATGCTCTATTTGAATCACAAAATAATTTTTTTGGGTTCAGTGTCCCTTTAAATGACTCCAACAATCGTTTCACCAACTGCTGTTAGCTTTTTCAAGGAGCATACATGGTTTACCCTATATCTTTAAATTATCTCCCTCATGCTTATAAAATAGAACTATACATATATATATATATATATATATATATAATACACACACACATACACACACACACACATACACACACACACACATACACACACACACACACACACACACATACACACACACACACATACACACACACACACACACACACACACATACACACACACACATACACACACACACACACACATACACACACACACATACACACACACACATACACACACACACACATACACACACACACATACACACATACACACATACACACATACACACACACACACACATACACACACACACATACACACACACATACACACACACATACACACACACATACACACACACACACACACACACACACACATACACACATACACACACACACACACACACACACACACACACACACACACTGGATATAAAAAGTCTACACACCCCTGTTAAAATGTCAGGTTTCTGTGATGTGAAAAAATGAGACAAAGATAAATCATTTCAGAACTTTTTCCACCTTTAATGTGACCTATAAACTGTACAACTCAATTGAAAAACAAACTGAAATATTTTAGGTGGAGGGAAGAAAAGAAAAAAAACTAAAATGTGGTTGCATAAATAGGAGTCAGCATACACCTGCCATCATTTAAAGTGCCTCTGATTAACCCCAAATAAAGTTCAGCTGCTCTAGTTGGTCTTTCCTGAAATTTTCTTAGTCGCATCCCACAGCAAAAGCCATGGTCCACAGAGAACTTCTAAAGCATCAGAGGGATCTCATTGTTAAAAGGTATCAGTCAGGAGAAGGGTACAAAATAATTTCCAAGGCATTAGATATACCATAGAACACAGTGAAGACAGTCCTCATCAAGTGGAGAAAATATGGCACAACAGTGACATTACCAAGAACTGGATGTCCCTCCAAAATTGATGAAAAGACGAGAAGAAAACTGGTCTGGGAGGCTACCAAGAGGCCTACAGCAACATTAAAGGAGCTGCAGGAATATCTGGCAAGTACTGGCTGTGAGGTACATGTGACAACAATCTCACGTATTCTTCATATGTCTGGGCTATGGGGTAGAGTGGCAAGACTAAAGCCTTTTCTTAAGAAGAAAAACATCCAAGCCAGGCTACATTTTGCAAAAACACATCTGAAGTCTCCCAAAAGCATGTGGGAAAATGTGTTATGGTCTGATGAAACCAAGGTTGAACTTTTTGGCCATAATTCCGAAAGATAAGTTTGGTGCAAAAACAACACTGCACATCACCAAAAAAACACCATACCCACAGTGAAGCATGGTGGTGGCAGCATCATGCTTTGGGGCTGTTTTTCTTCAGCTGGAACTGGGACCTTAGTTAAGCTAGAGGGAATTATGAACAGTTCCAAATAGCAGTCAATATTGGCACAAAACCTTCAGGCTTCTGCTAGAAAGCTTAACATGAAGAGGAACTTCATCCTTCAGCATGACAACGCCCCAAAGCATACATCCAAATCAACAAAGGAATGGCTTCACCAGAAGAAGATTAAAGTTTTGGAATGGCCCAGCCAGAGCCCAGACCTGAATCCGATTAAAAATCTGTGGGGTGATCTGAAGAGGACTGTGCACAGGAAATGCCCTCACAATCTGACAGATTTGGAGTGTTTTTGCAAAGAAGAGTGGGCAAATCTTGCCAAGTCAAGATGTGCCATGCTGATAGACTCATACCCAAAAAGACTGAGCGCTGTAATAAAATCAAAAGGTGCTTCAACAAAGTATTATGCAACCATATTATTTTAGTTTTATATTTTTTTTCTTCCCTCTACCTAAAAGATTTCAGTTTGTTTTTCAATTGAGTTGTACAGTTTATAGGTCACATTAAAGGTGGAAAAAGTTCTGAAATGATTTATCTTTGTCTCATTTTTTTACATCACAGAAACCTGACATTTTAACAAGGGGTTTGTAGACTTTTTATATCCACTGTATCCATACATATACAAATAGATATAGAGATATATATATATATATATATATATATATATATATATATATATATACATATACAGTGTACATACATATACAGTGTACATACATATACAGTGTACATACATATACAGTGTACATACATATACAGTGTACATACATATACAGTGTACATACATATACAGTGTACATACATATACAGTGTACATACATATACAGTGTACATACATACACAGTGTACATACATACAAATACATACATACATACACACACACTCCATACTTCTACCCAGTTTCTCACCCGGAAATGAATCCCAATTGGGCAGAAATGGCTATTAACACAATCGGATATTATGGATTTTAAAGTGAAAGTCAATCCTAGCGTTTTACAAACGCTAAGATTGACTATTGAAACAAATAAAGGGGACTTTCATTCATGAAGTATAAGATACTTCATGTAGAAAGCTCCTTTATTTGTTTCAATCGATCACCGTTCTTTGCTGCTACAGCAGCCCACGGGTAAAAAAGTTTTTTGCCAAGAGCTGACGTTTTCACCTCTTAGGCAATAGCCGTGCGGTAAATCCAGCTTTGCTCCCATGGGAGACGTATTTACCGCACGACTATTGGCTTAGAATTACCGCACGACTATTGGCTTAGAGGTGAAAACGTCATCACTTAGCAAAAAAAATTTTTTAACCATGGGCTAACGCTAGGTTTGACTTTCACTTTAATCATAAACAAAAAATCCTCACATTTGATGATGATAGGAAAAGATTCTCTATAAAACATTCACAATTTTATATATTTAGTTGTTTTATACTCCGTTTAGACAAAATAATATTCATACTTCAAGCATCTACCCAGAAATCTGGATCTATGTCTAATCTAAATTTAAAATTTCCTTTTTGAATAAATTTGACAATTATGGTAATTCTTTAAATTAAGATAAAGTAGGATCCTCGCATCCGCAGGGGATAGGTTCCAAGTCCTCCCTGCGGATGCCTAAAAACCTCAGATAGTAGAGAACACTATATATTGTACATACCTATGATAAAGTTTAAAGGGACATAAAACACAAAACTTTTCTTTCATGATTCAGATAAAACCTACAATTTTAAACATTCCAATTTACTTCTGTTAATTAATTTGCTTCGTACTTCAGATATCCTTTGTTGAAGTAATAGCACTGCACATGGGTAAACCAATCACACGAGGCATCTGTGCAGCCACCGATATGCAGCTACTGAGACTATCTATATATGCTTTTTAACAAAGAATATCAAGAGAAGCAAATTAGATAATATAAGTAAATTGGAAAGTTATTTAAAATTGCATGCTCTTTCTAAATCCCGAAATAATTTTTTTTGGGTTTCATGTCCCTTTAATTTATAATGTAAGTGAATTGATTAGTATGTGCTATTGGAAATGATACCAAACACTATTCTAAAAATACAATCCCTGTAATGTATCAGATACAAAAAAAGAACATAGGTAAAGCTCTAGGCTTTAGGATAGAAAGTGCGCCGTTAGGCTAAAAGTATCAAACCAACTTTCTCCAACATAGGTGTGTCCGGTCCACGGCGTCATCCTTACTTGTGGGATATTCTCTTCCCCAACAGGAAATGGCAAAGAGCCCAGCAAAGCTGGTCACATGATCCCTCCTAGGCTCCGCCTACCCCAGTCATTCTCTTTGCCGTTGTACAGGCAACATCTCCACGGAGATGGCTTAGAGTTTTTTAGTGTTTAACTGTAGTTTTTTATTATTCAATCAAGAGTTTGTTATTTTGAAATAGTGCTGGTATGTACTATTTACTCAGAAACAGAAAAGAGATGAAGATTTCTGTTTGTATGAGGAAAATGATTTTAGCAACCGTAACTAAAATCCATGGCTGTTCCACACAGGACTGTTGAGAGCAATTAACTTCAGTTGGGGGAACAGTGTGCAGTCTCTTGCTGCTTGAGGTATGACACATTCTAACAAGACGATGTAATGCTGGAAGCTGTCATTTTCCCTATGGGATCCGGTAAGCCATGTTTATTACGATCGTAAATAAGGGCTTCACAAGGGCTTATTAAGACTGTAGACTTTTCTGGGCTAAATCGATTCATTATTAACACATATTTAGCCTTGAGGAATCATTTTATCTGGGTATTTTGATATAATAATATCGGCAGGCACTGTATTAGACACCTTATTTCTTAGGGGCTTTCCCAAAGCATAAGCAGAGCCTCATTTTCGCGCCGGTGTGGCGCACTTGTTTTTGAGAGGCATGGCATGCTGTCGCATGTGAGAGGAGCTCTGATACTTAGAAAAGACTTTCTGAAGGCGTCATTTGGTATCGTATTCCCCTTTGGGTTTGGTTGGGTCTCAGCAAAGCAGATACCAGGGACTGTAAAGGGGTTAAAGTTTTAAAACGGCTCCGGTTCCGTTATTTTAAGGGTTAAAGCTTCCAAATTTGGTGTGCAATACTTTTAAGGCTTTAAGACACTGTGGTGAAAATTTGGTCTTCACTGCACACTTTTACCAAATTTTACAAGTTTGATACTTTTGCTTCTTCTGAGGCTATTTTTGGGAGAAAGGTTTTGCAAGCCGTGGTGCCTTCCATTTAGGTGACCTGATTTGCTCCCTCCCTTCATCCGTGTCCTAAAGCTTTGGTATTGGTTCCCACAAGTAAGGATGACGCCGTGGACCGGACACACCTATGTTGGAGAAAACAGAATTTATGTTTACCTGATAAATTGCTTTCTCCAACGGTGTGTCCGGTCCACGGCCCGCCCTGGTTTTTTTAATCAGGTCTGATATTTTATTTTCTTTAACTACAGTCACCACGGTACCATATGGTTTCTCCTATGCAAATATTCCTCCTTAACGTCGGTCGAATGACTGGGGTAGGCGGAGCCTAGGAGGGATCATGTGACCAGCTTTGCTGGGCTCTTTGCCATTTCCTGTTGGGGAAGAGAATATCCCACAAGTAAGGATGACGCCGTGGACCGGACACACCGTTGGAGAAAGCAATTTATCAGGTAAACATAAATTCTGTTTTTAGGAATTGTAAATGAAATTTAATAAGAAGCAATGTTAATACAATCTAATAAAAAAGAGACGTCTCCCTATAATCCCAAATTAAAAGTTATAAAATAAGAATAAGCTACGACTAATATCCAGTTGCTTGTACAAAAATTAGCAGACTCTATATATCATTGGACAGCAAACAATATAAAAAACAGGTATCACACAATATAAATCAATCTTAGCATAGCCGTATGTGACAGAGGAAAAAAAAAAAGGGCAGTTCATATACTTGTAGTTTAGAGGAGATATCACAGAGCACAGTAGTCTGGATTGTATCAACCGTGTGATTTTAAACAGTTAGACAGGATGACACTTTTGCTTGTTTACTTATTGGAAAATTTTCCGTATCATAACGGATATGCTGTACTTTACCGTGGATCCAGAGGATGTTTCTCGGTCAAGTCTTGGACCGTAAATGCGACCGCAGCCGCTCTTAGAGGATACGCTTCACAAACCTTCACACGTGTAGGTCAGCGTCTGACGTCACGCCTCCTCCGTGGTTTCCCAAAATAGATGTTGTGACAGCGTGAGGGTAAACAGCTGTCTGTAGGTTTCGTGTTAGTAACTTTGTTACTTAGTGAGTTGTGTTCCGTGCCCCTGAGTGTATAAGTTGGGCTCAGGTATGAAGTGGGGTATACAAATTCCTCCTCACTCCCAATGTAGCATGTTGAAAATTAACCCGGGTTAAAAAATTAGATTTAGCTGGATAAAAGTTGTTCGTGGTTGAAGGGCTTTATCAAGATCCAAGGGAGGGCGAAACGCGTCGCTTGTATATGTGACATTGTAACCTTCAACCACGAACAACTTTTATCCAGCTAAATCTAACTTTTTAACCCGGGTTAATTTTCAACATGCTACATTGGGAGTGAGGAGGAATTTGTATACCCCACTTCATACCTGAGCCCAACTTATACACTCAGGGGCACGGAACACAACTCACTAAGTAACAGTTACTAACGCGAAACCTACAGACAGCTGTTTACCCTCACGCTGTCACAACATCTATTTTGGGAAACCACGGAGGAGGCGTGACGTCAGACGCCGACCTACACTTGTGAAGGTTTGTGAAGCATATCCTCTAAGAGTGGCTGCGGTCGCATTTACGGTCCAAGACTTAACCGAGAAACATCCTCTGGATCCACGATAAAGTACAGCATATCCGTTATGATACGGAAAATTTTCCAATAAGTAAACAAGCAAAAGTGTCATCCTGTCTAACTGTTTAAAATCACACGGTTGATACAATCTCAGACTACTGTGATATCTCCTCTAAACTACAAGTTTATGAACTGCCCTTTTTTTTTCCTCTGTCACATACGGCTATGCTAAGATTGATTTATATTGTGTGATACCTGTTTTTTATATTGTTTGCTGTCCAATGATATATATAGAGTCTGCTAATTTTTGTACAAGCAACTGGATATTTGTCTTAGCTTATTCTTATTTTATAACTTTTAATTTGGGATTATAGGGAGACGTCCCTTTTTTAGATTGTATTAACATTGCTTCTTATTAAATTTCATTTACAATTCCTAAAAGGTGGTTTGATACTTTTAGCCTAACGGCGCACTTTCTATCCTAAAGCCTAGAGCTTTACCTATGTTCCTTTAATTTATAAGTTGGTCACAATAAGACGTTGACAACAATAACTAATAATAAAATATAACAATTCTAATAAAAAATGTTAAACAATATAAGGGCTAATTGAACACAATCACTGCAATACTGCAAGTTTATCTGATCACCAAGATGGCTACTAAGTGACGTCTGCGTAGTGCATATAGCGTGGATACGCTGGACAAAGGGATAAGTAACGTCCCGGGCGGGACCACACAAGATTTAATCACATCATTTTTAAATGATAAATGTTTATTACATGGACCGCGGGCAACCGTAGATAAGTGAAACCGCGGTAACTTAGACAGTGAATACGTTTCTTTATGATTATACAAATGTCTTGCATCAACCTGATTATGTAAAGCATTGTCTTTAATAGCTATAACGTTTTTCTCTTACTTGGTGTATCCAGTCCACGGATTCATCCTTACTTGCGGGATATTCTCAATCCCTACAGGAAGTGGCAAAGAGAGCACACAGCAAAGCTGTCCATATAGCTCCCCTCAGGCTCCGCCCCCCCAGTCATTCTCTTTGCCGCTCTAACAAGTAGCATCTCCACGGGAGGGTAAAGAGTTTGTGGTGTTAGATTTGTAGTTTTATTTCTTCAATCAAGAGTTTGTTATTTTAAAATAGTGCCGGTTTGTACTATTTACTCTGAGGCAGAAAGTGATGAAGATTTCTGCTGAGAGTAAAAAGATTTTAGCATGTTGTAACTAAAATCCATTGCTGTTCTCACACAGGACTGTTGAGTACCGGAGAACTTCAGTTGGGGGGAACAGTTTGCAGGCTTAACTGCTTAAGGTATGCTCAGTCATTTATTTATAACAAGACCTGGTAATGCTAGAAGACTGACAGAAATCCCCATGAGGGAAGGTAAGCCATTTTCTGAGACGCAGTATAGAAGGATGGATTCAGTTAAGGGCTTAAATACTGGTAGACACTGTGATGGGCTAAATCGATTATTTTATTAATGGAATCTTATATTTGTTCAAGTATTTGAAACGTTGGAAACACTTTTGGGGTTTTTATTACGCCTGGCATATTATTAGATGCCTAGTCTGACTCAGGAAGGCCCCATAACTCTGGACTGAAGAGGTAGGGGGCCTCATTTTCGCGCCTCAGTTGCGCAGTTGATTTTCAAGACAGCTTCATGCAGCTTCACGTGTAGAGTCCTGAGAGTGCATGAGGACATCAAGGAGGCTTATATTTCTGCTACAAATAACCCTAAAGGAAGGTAGGGCCACAGCAAAGACTGTGGCACCGTGCTGTAGTGTGTTAAACCGGTTGTTTACTGCAATTTGCTCCGGTTTGGTCAATAATAATTAATTGATTTGAAAATTTGTGTGCAATCATTTCAAAGCATTAGGATCATGTGGTGAAATTTTCATAAAGATCGGATGTTTTTTGGTGATTTGGTAAAAGTGTGTGCTTTTTATTATTTATTTAAAGACACAGTAACGTTTTTTCAAAAAGTGATTTTTTTCTGTATTGTAGTGCTGTATAAGTCTGTCAAACATGTCTGAGACTTCAGATAGACCTTGTTCTTTATGTTTAAAAGCCATGGCGGTACCCCCATTGCATTTATGTGTAAAGTGTGCTAAAACATCTAAGCATTTTAAAGACCATCCAGTGACACTTAAAAATTTAGCCCAAGATGATTCTTTAACAGAGGGTAATGAGGATAGTCCTTCTTCCTCTCCCCATGTGTCGACACCAGTTACGCCCGCACAAGCGATGCCTAGTACCTCTAGCGCATTGGCCCCTATTACTTTACAACAATTAGCAGCAGTAATGGATAATTCCCTTGCAGCATTTTTATCCAAACTGCCAGTTTCTCCAACATAGGTGTGTCCGGTCCACGGCGTCATCCTTACTTGTGGGATATTCTCTTCCCCAACAGGAAATGGCAAAGAGCCCAGCAAAGCTGGTCACATGATCCCTCCTAGGCTCCGCCTACCCCAGTCATTCTCTTTGCCGTTGTACAGGCAACATCTCCACGGAGATGGCTTAGAGTTTTTTAGTGTTTAACTGTAGTTTTTATTATTCAATCAAGAGTTTGTTATTTTAAAATAGTGCTGGTATGTACTATTTACTCAGAAACAGAAAAGAGATGAAGATTTCTGTTTGTATGAGGAAAATGATTTTAGCACCGTAACTAAAATCCATGGCTGTTCCACACAGGACTGTTGAGAGCAATTAACTTCAGTTGGGGGAACAGTGTGCAGTCTCTTGCTGCTTGAGGTATGACACATTCTAACAAGACGATGTAATGCTGGAAGCTGTCATTTTTTCCCTATGGGATCCGGTAAGCCATGTTTATTACGATGGTAAATAAGGGCTTCACAAGGGCTTATTAAGATTGTAGACTTTTCTGGGCTAAATCGATTCAGTTTTAAAACATATTTAGCCCTGAGGAATCATTTTATCTGGGTTTATTGATATTATAATATCGGCAGGCACTGTATTAGACACCTTATTTCTCTGGGGCTTTCCCAAAGCATAAGCAGAGCCTCATTTTCGCGCCGGTGTGGCGCACTTGTTTTTGAGAGGCATGGCATGCAGTCGCATGTGAGAGGAGCTCTGATACTTAGAAAAGACTTCTGAAGGCGTCATTTGGTATCGTATTCCCCTTTGGGTTTGGTTGGGTCTCAGCAAAGCAGATACCAGGGACTGTAAAGGGGTTAAAGTGTTAAAACGGCTCCGGTTCCGTTATTTTAAGGGTTAAAGCTTCCAAATTTGGTGTGCAATACTTTTAAGGCTTTAAGACACTGTGGTGAAAATTTGGTGAATTTTGTACAATTCCTTCATGTTTTTTCGCAATTGCAGTAATAAAGTGTGTTCAGTTTAAAATTTAAAGTGACAGTAACGGTTTTATTTTAAAACGTTTTTTGTACTTTATTATCAAGTTTATGCCTGTTTAACATGTCTGAACTACCAGATAGACTGTGTTCTGAATGTGGGGAAGCCAGAATTCCTGTTCATTTAAATAAATGTGATTTATGTGACAATGACAATGATGCCCAAGATGATTCCTCAAGTGAGGGGAGTAAGCATGGTACTGCATCATTCCCTCCTTCGTCTACACGAGTTTTGCCCACTCAGGAGGCCCCTAGTACATCTAGCGCGCCAATACTCCTTACTATGCAACAATTAACGGCTGTAATGGATAATTCTGTCAAAAACATTTTAGCCAAAATGAACCCTTGTCAGCGTAAGCGTGGCTGCTCTGTTTTAGTTACTGAAGAGCATGACGACGCTGATATTAATATCTCTGAAGGGCCCCTAACCCAATCTGAGGGGGCCAGGGAGGTTTTGTCTGAGGGAGAAATTACTGATTCAGGGAACATTTCTCAACAGGCTGAACCTGATGTAATTGCATTTAAATTTAAGTTGGAACATCTCCGCATTCTGCTTAAGGAGGTATTATCCACTCTGGATGATTGTGAAAAGTTGGTCATCCCAGAGAAACTATGTAAAATGGACAAGTTCCTAGAGGTGCCGGAGCTCCCAGAAGCTTTTCCTATACCCAAGCGGGTGGCGGACATTGTTAATAAAGAATGGGAAAGGCCCGGTATTCCTTTCGTCCCTCCCCCCATATTTAAAAAATTGTTTCCTATGGTCGACCCCAGAAAGGACTTATGGCAGACAGTCCCCAAGGTCGAGGGAGCGGTTTCTACTTTAAACAAACGCACCACTATACCCATAGAGGATAGTTGTGCTTTCAAAGATCCTATGGATAAAAAATTAGAAGGTTTGCTTAAAAAGATGTTTGTTCAGCAGGGTTACCTTCTACAACCAATTTCATGCATTGTCCCTGTCACTACAGCCGCATGTTTCTGGTTTGATGAACTAATAAAGGCACTCGATAGTGATTCTCCTCCTTATGAGGAGATTATGGACAGAATCAATGCTCTCAAATTGGCTAATTCTTTCACCCTAGACGCCACTTTGCAATTGGCTAGGTTAGCGGCTAAGAATTCTGGGTTTGCTATTGTGGCGCGCAGAGCGCTTTGGTTGAAATCTTGGTCGGCTGACGCGTCTTCCAAGAACAAGCTACTAAACATTCCTTTCAAGGGGAAAACGCTGTTTGGCCCTGACTTGAAAGAGATTATCTCGGATATCACTGGGGGTAAGGGCCACGCCCTTCCTCAGGATCGGCCTTTCAAGGCGAAAAATAGACCTAATTTTCGTCCCTTTCGTAAAAACGGACCAGCCCAAAGTGCTACGTCCTCTAAGCAAGAGGGTAATACTTCTCAAGCCAAGCCAGCTTGGAGACCAATGCAAGGCTGGAACAAGGGAAAGCAGGCCAAGAAGCCTGCCACTGCTACCAAGACAGCATGAAATATTGGCCCCCGATCCGGGACCGGATCTGGTGGGGGGCAGACTCTCTCTCTTCGCTCAGGCTTGGGCAAGAGATGTTCTGGATCCTTGGGCGCTAGAAATAGTCTCCCAGGGTTATCTTCTGGAATTCAAGGGACTTCCCCCAAGGGGGAGGTTCCACAGGTCTCAGTTGTCTTCAGACCACATAAAGACAGGCGTTCTTACATTGTGTAGAAGACCTGGTAAAAATGGGAGTGATTCATCCTGTTCCACTAAGAGAACAAGGGATGGGGTTCTACTCCAATCTGTTCATAGTTCCCAAAAAAGAGGGAACGTTCAGACCAATCTTAGATCTCAATATCTTAAACAAGTTTCTCAAGGTTCCATCTTTCAAGATGGAAACCATTCGAACTATTCTTCCTTCCATCCAGGAGGGTCAATTCATGACCACGGTGGATTTAAAGGATGCGTATCTACATATTCCTATCCACAAGGAACATCATCGGTTCCTAAGGTTTGCATTCCTGGACAAACATTACCAGTTCGTGGCGCTTCCTTTCGGATTAGCCACTGCTCCAAGGATTTTCACAAAGGTACTAGGCTCTCTTCTAGCGGTGCTAAGACCAAGGGGCATTGCAGTAGTACCTTACCTGGACGACATTCTGATTCAAGCGTCGTCCCTTCCTCAAGCAAAGGCTCACACGGACATTGTCCTGGCCTTTCTCAGATCTCACGGCTGGAAAGTGAACGTGGAAAAGAGTTCTCTATCCCCGTCAACAAGGGTTCCCTTCTTGGGAACAATTATAGACTCTTTAGAAATGAGGATCTTTCTTACAGAGGCCAGAAAAACAAAACTTCTAGACTCTTGTCGGATACTTCATTCCGTTCCTCTTCCTTCCATAGCTCAGTGCATGGAAGTGATCGGGTTGATGGTAGCGGCGATGGACATAGTTCCTTTTGCGCGCATTCATCTAAGACCATTACAACTGTGCATGCTCAGTCAGTGGAATGGGGACTATACAGACTTGTCTCCGAAGATACAAGTAAATCAGAGGACCAGAGACTCACTCCGTTGGTGGCTGTCCCTGGACAATCTGTCTCAAGGGATGACGTTCCGCAGACCAGAGTGGGTCATTGTCACGACCGACGCCAGTCTGATGGGCTGGGGCGCGGTCTGGGGATCCCTGAAAGCTCAGGGTCTTTGGTCTCGGGAAGAATCTCTTCTACCGATAAATATTCTGGAACTGAGAGCGATATTCAATGCTCTCAAGGCCTGGCCTCGGCTAGCGAGGACCAAGTTCATACGGTTTCAATCAGACAACATGACAACTGTTGCGTACATCAACCATCAGGGGGGAACAAGGAGTTCCCTAGCGATGGAAGAAGTGACCAAAATCATTCTATGGGCGGAGTCTCACTCCTGCCACCTGTCTGCTATCCACATCCCAGGAGTGGAAAATTGGGAAGCGGATTTTCTGAGTCGTCAGACATTGCATCCGGGGGAGTGGGAACTCCATCCGGAAATCTTTGCCCAAGTCACTCACCTGTGGGGCATTCCAGACATGGATCTGATGGCCTCTCGTCAGAACTTCAAAGTTCCTTGCTACGGGGCCAGATCCAGGGATCCCAAGGCGGCTCTAGTGGATGCACTAGTAGCACCTTGGACCTTCAAACTAGCTTATGTGTTCCCGCCATTTCCTCTCATCCCCAGGCTGGTAGCCAGGATCAATCAGGAGAGGGCGTCGGTGATCTTGATAGCTCCTGCGTGGCCACGCAGGACTTGGTATGCAGATCTGGTGAATATGTCATCGGCTCCACCTTGGAAGCTACCTTTGAGACGAGACCTTCTTGTTCAGGGTCCGTTCGAACATCCGAATCTGGTTTCACTCCAGCTGACTGCTTGGAGATTGAACGCTTGATTTTATCGAAGCGAGGATTCTCAGATTCTGTTATCGATACTCTTGTTCAGGCCAGAAAGCCTGTAACTAGAAAGATTTACCACAAAATTTGGAAAAAATATATCTGTTGGTGTGAATCTAAAGGATTCCCTTGGGACAAGGTTAAGATTCCTAGGATTCTATCCTTCCTTCAAGAAGGATTGGAAAAAGGATTATCTGCTAGTTCCCTGAAGGGACAGATTTCTGCCTTGTCGGTATTACTTCACAAAAAGCTGGCAGCTGTGCCAGATGTTCAAGCCTTTGTTCAGGCTCTGGTTAGAATCAAGCCTGTTTACAAACCTTTGACTCCTCCTTGGAGTCTCAATTTAGTTCTTTCAGTTCTTCAGGGGGTTCCGTTTGAACCCTTACATTCCGTTGATATTAAGTTATTATCTTGGAAAGTTTTGTTTTTAGTTGCGATTTCTTCTGCTAGAAGAGTCTCAGAATTATCTGCTCTGCAGTGTTCTCCTCCTTATCTAGTGTTCCATGCAGATAAGGTGGTTTTACGTACTAAACCTGGTTTTCTTCCAAAAGTTGTTTCTAACAAAAACATTAACCAGGAGATTATCGTACCTTCTCTGTGTCCAAAACCAGTTTCAAAGAAGGAACGTTTGTTGCACAATTTGGATGTTGTTCGCGCTCTAAAATTCTATTTAGATGCTACAAAGGATTTTAGACAAACATCTTCCTTGTTTGTTGTTTATTCAGGTAAAAGGAGAGGTCAAAAAGCAACTTCTACCTCTCTCTCTTTTTGGATTAAAAGCATCATCAGATTGGCTTACGAGACTGCCGGACGGCAGCCTCCCGAAAGAATCACAGCTCATTCCACTAGGGCTGTGGCTTCCACATGGGCCTTCAAGAACGAGGCTTCTGTTGATCAGATATGTAGGGCAGCGACTTGGTCTTCACTGCACACTTTTACCAAATTTTACAAGTTTGATACTTTTGCTTCTTCTGAGGCTATTTTTGGGAGAAAGGTTTTGCAAGCCGTGGTGCCTTCCATTTAGGTGACCTGATTTGCTCCCTCCCTTCATCCGTGTCCTAAAGCTTTGGTATTGGTTCCCACAAGTAAGGATGACGCCGTGGACCGGACACACCTATGTTGGAGAAAACAGAATTTATGTTTACCTGATAAATTTCTTTCTCCAACGGTGTGTCCGGTCCACGGCCCGCCCTGGTTTTTTAATCAGGTCTGATAATTTATTTTCTTTAACTACAGTCACCACGGTACCATATGGTTTCTCCTATGCAAATATTCCTCCTTAACGTCGGTCGAATGACTGGGGTAGGCGGAGCCTAGGAGGGATCATGTGACCAGCTTTGCTGGGCTCTTTGCCATTTCCTGTTGGGGAAGAGAATATCCCACAAGTAAGGATGACGCCGTGGACCGGACACACCGTTGGAGAAAGAAATTTATCAGGTAAACATAAATTCTGTTTTTTCCAAAAAAGCGCGATAGCTCAGTATTAAATACAGAGGATGAGCAATCAGAAGCTTTGGATGATTTATCTGTAGTACCCTCACAAAACTCAGAAGTAGCAGTGAGGGAAGGTCTGTCAGAGGGAGAAATTTCTGATACAGGAAAAGTTTCTCAGCGGGCAGATTCAGATTCCTTAGCGTTTAAATTTAAGCTGGAACACCTCCGCGTCCTGCTTAAGGAGGTTTTAGCTACGCTGGATGATTGTGACCCCATGGTGGTCCCAGAAAAATTGTGTACGATGGACAGGTTTTTAGAGGTCCCTGTATACACTGAGGCATTTCCGATCCCAAAGAGGGTGGCGGATATTGTGACTAGGGAGTGGGAGAGACCAGGTGTTCCCCCTCCCCATCTTTAAGAAAATGTTCCCCATAAACGACCCCAGGCGGGACGAGTGGCAGACGGTCCCTAAGGTAGAAGGGGCTGTTTCAACACTTGCTAAGCGTACAACTATACCAATAGAGGACAGTTGTGCTTTCAAAGATCCTATGGATAAAAAATTGGAAGGATTGCTGAAGAAAATTTTTGTTCAGCAAGGTTTTCTGCTTCAACCAATTGCCTGCATTATTCCTGTAACTACTGCAGCGGCTTTTTGGTTCGAGGCCCTGGAGGAGTCGCTCCAGAGGGAGACTTCATACGATGAGGTCATGGATAGAATTCATGCTCTAAAGCTGGCTAATTCTTATATCACTGATGCCGCTCTCCAGTTAGCTAAACTAGCGGCGAAAAACTCAGGTTTTGCCATCATGGCGCTTTGGCTCAAGTCGTGGTCGGCGGATGTGTCGTCCAAAACAAAACTGTTAAATATTCCCTTCAAGGGGAAAACCCTTTTCGGCCCAGAGCTGAAAGAAATTATTTCAGATATCACTGGGGGCAAGGGCCATGCCCTTCCACAAGATAGGTCGTTTAAGGCTAAAAACAAGGCTAATTTTCGCTCCTTTCGCAACTTCAGGAGTGGACCTGCTGCAACCTCTGCTGTCGCAAAGCAAGATAACGCTTCCCAGCCCAAAGCAACCTGGAAACCCTTGCAGGGCTGGAATAAGGGTAAACAGGCCAAGAAGCCTGCTCCTGCTACCAAGACAGCATGAAGGGGTAGCCCCCGATCCGGGACCGGATCTAGTAGGGGGCAGACTTTCTCTCTTTGCTCAGGCTTGGGCAAGAGACGTTCCGGATCCCTGGGCATTAGAAATAGTTGCTCAGGGGTACCTTCTACAATTCAAGGATTCTCCTCCAAGGGGAAGGTTCCACATTTCTTGTTTGTCTTCAGACCAAACAAAGAAACAGGCGTTCTTACGCTGTGTAGAAGATCTCCTAAAAATGGGAGTAATACACCCAGTTCCAATTGCAGAACAAGGACTGGGCTTTTACTCAAACCTGTTCGTAGTTCCCAAAAAGGAGGGAACTTTCAGGCCAATCCTGGATCTAAAGATTCTAAACAAATTCCTCAGAGTTCCGTCTTTCAAGATGGAAACCATTCGGACAATCTTGCCGATGATCCAGGAAGGTCAATATATGACTACCGTGGATCTAAAGGATGCGTACCTACATATTCCTATCCACAAAGATCACCATCAGTTCCTAAGGTTCGCCTTTCTGGACAAACATTACCAGTTCGTGGCCCTTCCTTTCGGGTTGGCCACCGCTCCCAGAATTTTCACAAAGGTGCTAGGGTCCCTTCTGGCGGTGCTAAGACCGCGGGGCATTGCAGTAGCACCTTACCTAGACGACATATTAATACAGGCGTCGTCTTTCCACAGAGCCAAGGCTCATACGGACATTGTTCTGGCCTTTCTAAGGTCTCGCGGGTGGAAGGTGAACGTAGAAAAAAGTTCTCTGTCCCCGCTTACAAGGGTTCCCTTCCTGGGAACACTAATAGACTCGGTAGAAATGAAAATCTTTGACAGAGGTCAGGAAGTCAAAACTGTTGAATACTTGCCAAGCTCTTCATTCCATTCCTCGGCCTTCTGTGGCTCAGTGCATGGAGGTAATTTGGTTTAATGGTTGCGGCAATGGACGTAGTCCCTTTTGCCCGAATTCATCTCAGACCACTGCAACTGTGCATGCTCAAGCAGTGGAATGGGGATTACGCAGATTTATCTCCTCAAATACAAATGGGCCAGAAAACCAGAGACTCTCTTCTCTGGTGGTTGTCTCAAGATCACCTGTCTCAGGGGATGAGTTTCCGCAGACCGGAGTGGATCATTGTCACGACCGATGCCAGTCTGTTAAGCTGGGGTGCGGTCTGGAACTCCCTGAAGGCTCAGGGTCTATGGTCTCGGGAAGAATCTCTTCTCCCGATAAACATTTTGGAGCTGAGAGCGATATTCAACACGCTCCAGGCGTGGCCTCAACTAGCGGAGGCCAAATTCATCAGATTTCAGTCGGACAACATCACGACTGTAGCGTACATCAATCATCAGGGAGGAACAAAGAGTTCCCTAGCGATGAAGGAAGTATCCAAGATCATCAAATGGGCGGAGGATCACTCCTGCCATCTATCTGCAATTCACATTCCAGGGGTAGACAACTGGGAGGCGGATTTTCTAAGTCGTCAGACTTTTCATCCGGGGGAGTGGGAACTCCACCCGGAGCTTTTTGTTCAGCTGACCCAGCTATGGGGCATTCCAGAATTGGATCTGATGGTGTCCCGTCAGAACACCAAACTTCCCCTTTACGGATCCAGATCCAGGGATCCCAAGGCGGCATTGATAGATGCTTTAACAGCGCCTTGGTCATTCAGTCTAGCTTATGTCTTGCCACCGTTTCCTCTTCTCCCTCGGCTAATAGCCAGAATCAAACAGGAGAAGGCTTCGGTAATTCTGATAGCGCCTGCGTGGCCACGCAGGACTTGGTATGCAGACCTAGTGGACATGTCATCGGTTCCGCCATGAAAACTGCCATCGAGGCAGGATCTTCTAATTCAAGGTCCTTTCAAGCATCCAAATCTAGTTTCTCTGCAACTGACTGCTTGGAGATTGAACGCTTAATTCTAGCTAAGCGTGGTTTCTCTGAATCGGTTATAGACACTTTGATACAGGCCAGAAAGCCTGTCACAAGGAAAATTTACCATAAGATATGGCAGAAATATCTTGGTTGGTGTGAATCCAAGGGTTACTCGTGGAGTAAGGTTAGGATTCCAAGGATATTAGCTTTTCTCCAAGAAGGATTGGAGAAAGGTCTGTCAGCTAGTTCCTTAAAGGGACAGATATCTGCTCTGTCTATCCTGTTACATAAAAGCGCCTGGCAGCTGTACCAGACGTTCAGGTGTTTGCACAGGCCCTAGTTAGAATCAAGCCTGTTTACAAGCCTGTGGCTCCTCCTTGGAGTCTAAATTTAGTTCTTTCAGTTCTTCAAGGGGTTCTGTTTGAACCTTTGCATTCCATAGATATTGTTATTATCTTGGAAAGTTTTGTTTTTAGTAGCCATTTCTTCTGCTCGAAGAGTTTCTGAATTGTCTGCTTTGCAGTGTGATTCACCCTATCTGGTGTTCCATGCAGATAAGGTTGTTTTGCGTACCAAACCTGGTTTTCTTCCAAAAGTGGTTTCTAATAAGAATATTAACCAGGAAATCATTGTTCCTTCTCTGTGTCCTAATCCAGTTTCTAGGAAGGAACGACTTTTACACAATCTTGACGTGGTTCATGCTTTAAAATTCTATTTAAAAGCAACTAAAGATTTCAGACAAACATCATCCTTGTGTGTCGTCTATTCTGGTAAGAGGAGAGGTCAGAAAGCGACTGCTACCTCTCTTTCCTTTTGGCTGAAAAGCATCATCCGATTGGCTTATGAGACTGCTGGACAGCAGCCTCCCGAACGAATTACAGCTCATTGCACCAGAGCTGTGGCTTCCACATGGGCTTTCAAGAATGAGGCTTCTGTTGAACAGATTTGTAAGGCAGCGACTTGGTCTTCACTGCATACATTCGCCAAATTTTACAAATTCAATACTTATGCTTCTTCGGAGGCTATTTTTGGGAGAGAGGTTTTGCAAGCAGTGGTGCCTTCCGTTTAGGTTACCTGTCTTGTTCCCTCCCTTCATCCGTGTCCTAAAGCTTTGGTATCGGTATCCCACAAGTAAGGATGAATCCGTGGACTGGATACACCAAGTAAGAGAAAACAGAATTTATGCTTACCTGATAGTCACCACTGCACCCTATGGTTCTCCTTTTTCTCCTAACCGTCGGTCGAATGACTGGGGGGGCGGAGCCTGAGGGGAGCTATATGGACAGCTTTGCTGTGTGCTCTCTTTGCCACTTCCTGTAGGGATTGAGAATATCCCACAAGTAAGGATGAATCCGTGGACTGGATACACCGTAAGAGAAAGTAATTTATCAGGTAAGCATAAATTCTGTTTTTTTTGTGTGTGTATAATATATAAAGTATATACAAGCAAACAATAAAAAAGTAGTGTTGAACATGCTGCCTTTTTTTTTTGCCTAAAGGGACAAAATACCCATATGCTAAATCACTTTAAATACTGTAAAAAGCTGACAAGAAAATAACACATGATAATCTGTGTAAAAAAGATATTTTACCTAAATTTTTCTTAAAGGGACAGTCTACACCAGATTTTTTATTGTTTTAAAAGATAGATAATCCCTTTATTACCCATTCCCCAGTTTTGCATAACCAACACTGTTATATTAATATACTTTTAACCTCTGTGATTATCTTGTATCTAAGCCTCTGAAAACTGCCCCTTTATTTCAGTTCTTTTGACAGACTTGCAGTTTAGCCAATCAGTGCCTGCTCCCAGATAACTTCACGTGCATGAGCACAGTGTTATCTATATGAAATACATGAACTAGCACCCTCTAGTGGTGAAAAACTGTTAAAATGCATTCTAAAAAGAGGTGGCCTTCAAGGTCTAAGAAATTAGCATATGAACCTCCTAGGTTAAGCTTTCAACTAAGAATACCAAGAGAACAAAGTAAAATTGGGGATAAAAGTAAATTGGAAAATTGTTTAAAATTACATTCTCTATCTGAATCATGAAAATTTATTTTGGCCTAGACTGTCCCTTTTAAGCTCACCAGAGTTTCTCTGATCCAGAAATACTTTTTCTTTTCTTTTTACTGTCATCTGCATGGTAAGAAAAAAAAAAAAAAAACACAGCCAATCAGCTTCATCACTAATTTTGTTGATACTTTTTTATCCCTGTGATTTCTTTGCATTTCACTAAAACTTGTGAAATTTCAAAGAAAACCTCCTTAAACGGAGGAGGGAAATAACATGACTGTGCCTGTACAATGCAGATGCACACTCCCTTGTAGGTTTTAGGACTAGCATTCTGATTGGCTGCTTAGTCTCTTTACAATGGGATGTGGCTACTGAGGAAATTGTGAATTAGAATATCTTCCTTTTTTACCTAGAGATGTTCAGGTGATATTTTCTTATCAGTTTGCAGATATTCTGCATCACTTTTAAGTTCTTCAACATTTGGGTATTAAGTTTAACCCAATAAATGTGTATCCATTGTGTAGTCTTTTTTTCTCATTGCTCTGTTGCTTACATATAACTGTTTTTGCCTCTGAAAATTAGTTAACCTATTATTAAAGTAAGCTGAAGAGTAGCAATGCACTACTGGGAGCTAGCTGCTGAACAGTGGCTGCCTCTTGTCATTGACTCATCAAATGTGATCAGCTAGCTCCCAGTAGTGCTTTGCTGCTTTAGAGCTGTCTTTTTACTATTTTTTTTTTTTAAATCCCTTTGTGTTACTATAACCCAAAATGTGATTAACAGACTCTTTCCTCTTCTGTAGGTCTATGTAACAGCAGAAAGCCGTTTTAACACGTTGGCCGAGCTTGTTCACCATCACTCTACTGTGGCAGATGGACTCGTTACAATTTTACACTACCCGGCACCCAAGTGCAACAAGCCTACAGTTTACGGGGTGTCCCCCATACATGACAAATGGGAAATGGAGCGCACAGACATCACTATGAAGCACAAGCTGGGAGGGGGACAATACGGAGAGGTGTATGTTGGAGTCTGGAAGAAATACAGCCTCACGGTGGCCGTCAAAACACTCAAGGTAGATTACTCATTGCTCAGAGGTACTTCCTGGTAATGCTCATTGGCTGGGGAGCTACTTCCTGCTAATGCTCAATGGCTGGGAAGCTACTTCCTGCTAATCCTCATTGGCTGGGGAGCTACTCAGATTAAATGGACATGAAAGCCAAAAAAATTTTTTCATGATTTAGGTAGAACATACAATTTTAAATATATTTTCTTTCTAATGACACGGTGAGTCCACGGATCATCATAATTACTATTAGGAATATCACTCCTGGCCTGCAGGAGGATGCAAAGAGCACTACAGCCAAAGATGTTAAATACCACTCCCCTTACCCACAATCCCCAGTCATTCTCTTTGCTTGTAGTGCGTGGAGATGGTAAAGTTAGGTGTCTGATTCTTCAATCAAGAGTGTTTTATTTTTTAAACAGAGCAAGTTTGTTTTTGTTTTCCCTTGGGTGTTTAGCTGTATTCCACGTCAGTCTCTTCAGTAGAGCTGTGGTGGCTTTTAAGCTTTTGGGAACTTGGGGGGGGGGGGGGGGTATAATCCCCTCTGCGCCTCCCAGGATGTGATGCTGCCCTTTTTTGGTTAAATAATATGTTGGTTTATTTAGTCTTTTTTTCCTTTGCCTACGGGTCCATGATAGGAAGGAATCCTTTCAAGCCTGGTGAGCTGCCTGGCAGTCTGGAGGTCTGGAGGTTAGTGCTATTTTTCTTTTTTCTGCTGTGTGCACAGGAAAAACTTTAGCACTTATGGGGTTAATCCTGCTTGTGTGCAGGTATTTTTTTTCTGGCAGTTTTTTTTTCCATGTGGGACACTGTGTTGAGGATGGCTCTGTTAGGGACATACTTTCATTTTTAATATTTAGGTTAGTATGTTTGGTTTGCTGAATATATGGAGTCAAATAATATGTAAATCAGGTTTATAGGCTATCTATTTTACATATATTAGGGCTTGTTTTTTACGTTGCTGGTTTTCTTTTATTTGCGCTGTTTGTGCGCAGTTTGGTAGCGTGTTTTGTTTATTCTCCCGGCTGTGTTTTTCATTTGAGTCTTAATGCCGGCCACAATGAGCGGCGTTGTATTCGGCGCAAGTTTTTTGCTCGCCTCTCGGTCTGTTCAGTGAACTGTGGGGGTTAGATGCTTTTGTTGCAGTCTGCTGACTTTTGAAACCGGATTCCGTTTTTTCTTCTCTTTATTCCGGATTGCTGTGTCTGTTCTGGTGGGAAGAGATCAGGTAGGCGCCTCAGCAAGGCTTTGTAGAGGTGCTCTGCAGGGGTTCATGTTTTTTTTTTCTTAAAGTGATATAACTATTTGGTTTTCATTAATATCTATAATGTTATTTAAAGAGACAGTATTGCTTTATTTTTTGTGTGAGTTTTTTTCAGCAACACATTTTGTGTGTAAACTGGATCAAGAGGACTTGCAAGCTGTGACCTGCAATTTATGCCTAGATGCTAATGTAGAGCCTCCTATCCCTTTCTGTTCCTCATGTATAGAGAGGACTTTACAGTATAGGGATAGGCTTTTTGATCCTGAGCCTTCAATTTCCAGGGAGACTGTTGTTCTGGAGCCTCCTTTTCAAGCTATAACGCAGCTTTCTCCCCAACCATCCCAATCTCAATCCTCTTCACATGCAGTGCCCAGCGTCTCTTCTCAAGTTGGTTTTTCTTTGCAGAATATGGCTACTCATATATCCTCTGCTTTTCCTGTGTTGCAGGGTAAGCGTAAAAGGAGTTCTGAGTCTGTTGCAACTCTGTCTAATGTTTCTTCTCAAAGGATTGAGGAAGAAAATATTTCTGTAGCGTCTGAAGGTGAGATTTCAGACTCTGATAGTGTGTCTCCATTGGCGGATTCTGAGGTAGTTTCTTTCAGATTTAAGCTGGAGCACCTGCGCTTGTTACTCAGAGAGGTTTTAGCTACTTTAGATGACTCTGATTCTACGGTCATAGTTACTCCCAAGAAGGCTAGTAAGCTTAACAAGTTTTTTGATTTTCCTTCTGTGGCGGAAGTTTTTTCTGTTCCAGATAGGGTTTCAGAAATTAAGGTTCTGCCCCCAATCTGGGTATGTATCTCGTGGGGGGCAGGCTGTCTTTGTTTGCTCAAGCCTGGGTCAGGGATGTTCCAGATCCCTGGGTGGTAGATATTGTGTCCCAGGGATACAAGCTGGAGTTCAAATATTTTCCTCCCAGGGGCAGGTTTCATCTGTCATGGCTATCTGTAAACCAGATAAAAAGAGAGGCATTCTTAAGTTGTGTTCAGGATTTTTCCGACATGGGAGTGATAGTTTCTGTTCCAGTTCAGGAGCAGGGACTAGGTTTCTATTACAATCTGTTCATTGTTCCAAAAAAGGAGGGAACTTTCAGACCCATCCTGGATCTCAAGTGTGTAAACAAGTTTCTCAGAGTTCCTTCTTTCAAGATGGAGACTATTCGGTCAATTCTTCCTCTGGTTCAAGAGGGTCAATTCATGACTACAGTAGATCTAAATGATGCATATCTGCATATTCCCATCCACAAGGATCATCACAAGTTTCTGAGATTTGCTTTCTTAGACAAGCATTTTCAGTTTGTGGCTCTTCCTTTTGGTATTGCAACAGCTCCCAGGGTGTTTTCAAAGGTTCTGGGTGCGTTGCTGGCAGTTCTTAGATTGCAGGGGGTTGCGTTAGCTCCTTATTTGGACGACATTCTAGTTCAGGCACTATCTTTTCAGCTAGCAAACTCCCACACGGAGGAGGAGTTGTCTTTTCTGCGCTCCCACGGTTGGTAGGTGAATTTAGGAAAAAGTTCCTTGATTCCGGCTACAAGAGTGGTATTTTTGGGAACCATTATAGATTCTCTGGAAATGAAGATCTTTTTGACAGAAGCAAGGAAGTCTCAAAAATGTTCAATTCATGTCCATTCATCCCCTCGGCCGTCAGTGGCCCAGTGTATGGAGGTTATTGGTCTAATGGTTTCAGTCATGGACATCATTCCATTTGCTTGGTTCCATCTCAGACCTCTGCAGTTATGCATGCTGAGACAGTGGAACGGAGATTATACGGATCTGTCTCCAAAGATTGTTCTAGATCAGGCTGCAAGAGGATCTCTTCCGTGGTGGTTGTCTCAGGATCTTCTCTCCCAGGGAACCTATTTTCGCAGGCCTTCCTGGGTGATTGTGACCACGAATGCCAGTCTGCTGGGTTGGGGAACTGTCTGGGGTTAGTTAAAAGCTCAGGGTCTGTGGACTCGGGAGGAATCGGTTCTTTCTATAAATGTCTTAGAGCAATTTTCAATGCTCTTCTGGCCTGGCCTCAGTTGGCTTCAACACAGTTTATCAGATTCCTGTCGGAACAATATAACGTCCGTGGCTTACATCAATCATCAGGGAGGAACTCGTAGTTCCTTGGCGATGAAGGGTCTGGAGAAAGGTTTGTCTGTTAGTACCCTAAAGGGTCAAATTTCTGCTTTATCTATTTTGTTACATAAACGCCTGGCGGATGTGCCAGATGTTCAGTCTTTTTGTCAGGCCCTGGTTAGAATTCGGCCTATCTTTAAGTTTGCGACTCCTCCTTGGAGTCTTAATTTAGTTCTGAGAGTTCATCAACAGGCTCTGTTTGAGCCTATGTATTCTTTGGACATTAAGTTGTTAACCTGGAAGGTTTTGTTTTTGGTTGCCATTTCTTTGGCTCAAAGAGTTTCGGAGCTCTCTGCGTTACAATGTGAGTCTCCTTTTCTTATTTTTCATTCTGACAAGGTAGTAATTCGTACTGCATTAGGTTTTCTTCCCAAGGTTGTTTCTAATAAGAATATTAATCAGGAAATTGTGGTTCCTTCTTTGTGCCCTAATCCTTTTTCTCATAAAGTATGTTTGTTGCACAATCTGGATGTAGTTCACACATTGAAATATTATTTGCAGGCGACTAAGGATTTTCACCAGTGTTCTTCTTTATTTGTTGTTTTTTCTGGGAAACGTAAAGGTCAGAAAGCTATGGCTACTTCTCTTTCTTGCTGGTTGAGGAGTGTTATTCACTTGGCGTATGAGACTGCTGCTCACGGTGAGTCCACGGCCCACCCTGTATTTTCAGACAGTTTATTTTTTCATAAACCTCAGGCACCTCTGCACCTTTTATTACTTTCCATTCTCCTTTCCCTTTGGTTGAATGACTGAGGATTGTGGGTAAGGGGAGTGGTATTTAACAGCTTTGCTGTGGTGCTCTTTGCCTCCTCCTGCAGGCCAGGAGTGATATTCCCAATAGTAATTATGATGATCCGTGGACTCACCGTGTCAAGAAAGAAACAAATTTATCAGATAAGCATAAATTTAATTTACTTCTATTATCAAGTTTGCTTCATTCTCTTGGTATCATTTATTGAATGAGCATGGGTGAGCCAATGACAATCGGTATATATATGCAGCCACCAATCAGCAGCTAGGACCTAGGTTCTTTGCTGCTCCTAAGCTTTCCTAGATAAACCTTTCAGCAAAGGATAACAAGAGAAGGAAGCAAATAAAATAGAAGTAAATTGGAAAGTTGTTTACAATTGTATTTTCTGTCTAAATCATGAATGTTTAATTATGACTTTACCGTCCCTTTAACCTACAAAGTGTATCCATGTTCCCCAACTTAAAAATGTACTGAACTGCCAATGTTTGCCTAATTTATAACTCCTTACTTTGTTCTATCTCTTCCATTGGTTTGGTACTATTGTTTTCTCACTCCTTTAATTAAAATACAATGCATATAATACAAAAAGAGCATTTCTATTATTTAACCTTTAATATTTAGTGAAGCTGACAGGCAATTGACATTGCTTTTACAATCACTTGCTGACTGGGCATGATACCTTTTTTTAAAAGAGAAGAATATGTTGTACACAATTTCCATCTAAAGGGGAGGAGAGTCCACTGCTTCATTCATCACTTGTGGGAATACAAAACCTGGCCACCAGGAGGAGACAAAGATACCCCAGCCAAAGGCTTAAATACCTCCCCCACTTCCCTCATCCCCCAGTCATTCTTTGCCTTTCATCACAGGAGGTTGGCAGAGAAGTGTTGTAAGATTCGGAGTAGTCTCTTATTTAGGGTAGTACTCTTCGCAATGGGACTGGAGTTTTAAGTAGTCCTGAAAGCCTCTCAGTGAGAGCATGGGTGAAAGTTTGAGTCCGAAGATGCAGGGGCAGTTCTTCTGTGAAACCATCCAGACTCATATTAACAGCTCCTTAAACAATTAGCGTTGACGAGTTTTGCTGCCAGCTTTTATTCTCTCAAGTCCATGTCAGGAGCCACGCTACTAACCTGTCACACTTGAAGGGCCGTGTTCCTGTTCCACGGCGTTGATTCTGGTAAGATCGTTTCATTATATATATATATATATGTGTGTGATAACGCAAGAAGACAGGGTTACAGTGTGACTCCTTTTATCTGTATCTGTATCGAATCTAGGGTAATAGCCTTGAAAGGGGGTTATGGAACAGGGGTGCTGCACTTGTGTGAGATGAGGCTCTGTCAGTGTGGAACAGTTAGAGAGATTGAGGCGGGCTTTTTTGGCGCATCTCTCGCTCAGTGCAGGGGCAGTCCTGCATGGCACTCCATGTGACTGGGTGTGGCCTCAGTAACTTCCTCTTTCTCGACCTGTGTTCGGAGGAGACGGAAAGCTGTTTCTTGTATTCCGGGTCATAGGAGGTGGTGAGTGCCCCGACCACTGGGATATAAAGTATTTAGTACGACTGAGCCGTCCACCTCTGAGGGTTCTTGGTCCCTCAAGGTGCGTTCCCTACAAGCATCTCCGATTACACAAGCAGTTTCCCAGGGCACTACTAACTTTCCTGCGGGAGGGGCCCTTTGGCCTCCAGACTTTGCCAATCAGTTGCCGACAGCGGTTTCTGCGGCCATAAATGCAATGCCTCGTCCTACTAAGCGCAAGCGGAAGGTGCGGCACTGCTATCCATTAAGGGGGTCTTCGACTCCGCTGGATATCTCAGACAGATTATCCGCTGAGGACAATTCCGACTTATCCGAGTATGTCGCTTCTGGGTTGGAATCGGCTACTTCTAGGCCTCCGTCCAAGGTGGAACCAGATTTCAAATTTAAGATGGAGCATTTGCGTTTCCTGCTGAAGAAAGTGCTTGCTACGCTTGAGGTTCCGGAATCAAAACTCCCGGAGGAACCTTTGATCCCTAAACTAGATAGGGTTTACGACGGCAGGGTAGTGCCTTATTATTCTATTGTGAAAAGAAACTCAGACTTCTTGTCAACAGCTGCTATACTTCTCCTAGTTTCTGTGGCTGGCAAGGTAACCAGAGCTCGTTAGAATCGTTCCGTTCTTCCGGATTTACTGTTTTTTTTTTTTTGCTGTTTAGTTTCTGGGTGATGGCAGCGTGTAGCTGATGGTACCATCAGCTAAACGCTGTCATCACCCAGAAACTAAATGGCAAAAAACCTGGTAAATCTGGAAGAACGGAACGATTCTAACGAGCTCCAGTTACCTTGCCAGCCACAGAAATTAGGAGAAGTATAGCGGCTGTTGACATGAAGTCAGTGAGTTTCTTTTCACAAGGAGAGAAGGTGGATGCAGACCAGCATTACCCATAGGAGGGTTTGAATCTCTAATCCCATTGTCCGGTAAAATGGAGACTGGATGACACAGGGCTCCATCGGAACTATCCACCTGGGGGAAAGCATCTTATCGAAACAGTGCACTGTTTACAGGAAGGAGAACAAAGGAAAGAAAAAAAAAATGTATGTAAATAAACACACAGCGTTTTAAACAGCCAATATTAACATATGGTTTTAAATGAACTACCACCCACTGCCAATAAAAAATATCGTAAGATAAGCAAATACCGTTTCTTAGAATGAAAACCTGGGAAGCCACACCATAGAGATACCTTTAAAAAAGGATATCGTATTATATATTTTTTGACATTTTATTCTTTGTCCTAAGGCAATCTAATTATATTGAAGGAGATGGTATATAATATCTAAACAAAATTGCATAATCATTCCTAACGAGACATTGCCTAATAGAACAAGCCAAAGTGGTTAAATATTTCTAACGGGACACTGTCAAATATTGTATTATAAAAGATTGTGTTACACTGTGTCTCAATGCAATATATATTTTTTTGGATAACGTGTAGCAAGTAAAGTTACCATTTGAGAAGGTTTTAAGAATAAAGTCTCAAAGGACACATCACCTATACAGACACCGGTGTCTCTTAAGTATTTTTTAGAAGAGAGTATATGTTTTTTAAAGATTGTCATAAGATTGTCTATTATAAATAAAATAGTCTTTATGTGGATTACAATAACCTAGCCGTGTAGCAATATGAGTGTATCTTTAAGAGGTTAGAGTAAAAGTATCGAAGCAGGTAATCCAATTACCCTATATGAAGTGATATGACAAAGTGAACACATGGAATAAGGAGAAAAGTGAAAAGCAATATACATATGTATTTATAACATTACTTTTTACGTATAAATTAAACATTGAAACAAGGGGAAAATAAGGAAAAATCAATATACACACGTATTTGTAACTTCATTTCCACCTGTAATATAAATATTATATTATAAAGAAATATTAGTAATAATAAATAAGAAACGTATATACATATTCTAAACTGTGCTCAATAGGAATCTGCAAGTACGTTGTGCCACCTTATATATTGTATGTCTATTTCTATAAACCAGTGGGATAAGTTTATTAAAGGTGAGCAAGATTCCTCCATTGATCAGGACAAGTAATAAATTCTTTTTCACGATTCTATTGCAAGCTACCCAGATACGGGTCGCGATCCAGGGATCCCTGGGCGGAACTGATAGACGCCTTGGCGGTACCCTGGGATTTCAGCCTAATCTACATATTTCCACCGTTGCCTCTTCTACCCCGAGTAGTGGCCCACATCAAGCAGGAGCAAACTTCGGCTATTCTAATTGCTCCGTTGTGGCCGCGGAGGACGTGGTTTGCGGATCTAGTGGCGATGTCGTCATATCCACCGTGGAAGTTACCTTGTCGCAAGGATCTGCTAGTTCAAGGTCCTTTTCTACATCAAAATCTCGATTCTCTGAGGCTGACTGCATGGTGATTGAACACCTAGTCTTAGCCAAAAGAGGTCTTTTGGAGAGAGTGATCGACACTCTCGTCCAGGCCAGGAAGCCGGTCACTAGACACATCTACCTCAAGGTGTGGAGGACCTACTTGTCCTGGTGTGAGGATCGAGGATACCCATGGCACAAGGTCAAAGTATCCAGGATTTTGGCCTTTCTCCAGGATGGACTGGATAAGGGTCTTGCCGCCAGTTCCCTAAGGGGAAAGATCTCGGCTTTATCAGTACTGTTGCATAAGAAGCTGGCGGAGCTTCCTGACATTCAGTCCTTCGTTCAGGCTCTGGTTAGGATTAGACTGGTCTACAGGAATCTGGCTCTTCCCTGGAGCTTAAACTTGGTGCTTAAGGTTTTGCAGAGGACTCTGAGGCTATGCATGCCCTGGTCATTGAGATTCTCTCATGGAAGGTCCGGTTATTGGCTATTGCATCGGTACGCAGAGTCTGAGTTGGTGGCCTTGCAATTTGAGCCTCCTTACTTAGTTTTTCATGCTGACAAAGCCGTTCTGCGAACCGGTTTATGATTTCTTCCTAAAGTAGTGTTGAGTCGTAACATTTAACCAGGAAATAGTGGTTCCTTCCTTGTGTCCTAACCCTTCCACTTCGAAGGAGAGGTTACTTCAAAATCTGGATGTGGTTCGAGCCTTGAAGTTTTATCTTCAAGCCCCGAAGGAGTTCAGACAGACTTCGTCTTTATTTGTTGTGTACTCTGGAAAACGCAGAGGGCCTCTGCAATTTCTCTTTTTGGTTGAGGCGTATGATCCGTCTGGCTTATGAGACAGCGGGACACAAGCATCCTAAGAGGATTACAGCTCACTCGACTAGAGCTGTGGCGTCTTCTTGGGCCTTTTAGAATGAGGCTTCTATGGAGCAGATTTGTAAGGCGGCCACTTGGTCATCCTTACATACGTTTGCAAAATTTTACAAATTTGACATTTTTGCTTCTGGGAGAAAGGTTCTGCAGGCTGTGGTGCTCTCAGTATAGGGTTAGCCTCCTTTACCCTCCTGTTTTCTTCATTCAGTGTCCTCTAGAGCTTGGGTATTTGTTCCCACAAGTGATGAATGAAGCAGTGGACTCTCCTCCCCTTTAGATGGAAAACATAAATTATGCTTACCTGATCATTTAATTTCTATCGTGGGGAGCAGAGTCCACTGCACCTGCCCGTTCTTCGGTGGGCGTACCTAAATTTATTTTTGTTCTTCTGGCACCATTTATACCCTGACATTTCTCCTACTGTTCCTTGTTCCTTGGCAGAATGACTGGGGAATGAGGGAAGTGGGAGTATTTAAGCCTTTGGCTGGGGTATCTTTGCCTCCTCCTGGTGTGGTGGCCAGGTTCTTATTTCCCACAAGTGATGACTGAAGCAGTGGACTCTCCTCCCCACAATGGTAATGAAATTATCAGGTAAGCATAATTTTTTTTTTTTTTTTTTTTTTACAAATTTTTTCTTAGATAATAAAGGAGTTGAGCATTTTTATTATTCTTGGCTTAAAGGGAAATTAAACCCAAAAATGTTCTTTTGTGTTTCAGACAGAGCATACAAGTTTTAAAAAGTTTCTATTAAGCTAAAAAAGAAAGAGGCAGCGCTAAAAAGCACGGAAAAAAGGGGATATTTATATATTTAGGATAATGTTTAATCAATGATAGATTGAGACAAAAATATAAAAATGAATCAGAGGCTGGAGAAATCTTATGTTGATAAACTGATACAATTTAATATGTACAAGAACGACACAAAATGATATAAAATGTGGCGGGACGTCTACCTGAATGAATTAAAGAACTATAAAATAACAGTATCTGGTCTAACCTACTTACAGGAGTAAAGTGGTAGAAAAAAAGGGTAAATCTATCTGTACATTAACCCATTACAAAATGGAATCCATGATAAAAAGCCAAAGTCTTTCCAATAAAGTAGGCGTATATACTGTATCTCAATCTCTAATAAAGTATCGATCACTATTAACAGATGATGTCTGTATTTTAGCGGACAATGCCACTGGTATAGCAATACCTTAACTTCGGATAGTGGATCACAGGGATGCAGTTAGTTGTTGAAATCCTCTCAATGGCTCTAACCACGTCCAGGAGGATTGTTAGCTTCCAACCACTGTGTGGGCAATCACGTGACTTGTCTGACGTCACGTGGGGTTAAAGGTTGATGGTGTCTCCAGTATTTCTTTAGCGCTACAGTTGAAGATATAAAGATGGAAAAAAAAAACTCTATCAGAGGTATGATGATCTCCTTGTACTTCAATTCATACAAGATGTTAGTGTAGATCGCTTCCCTCCGTTTTTTGTAAAAACTCCACAGGGAGGGCAGTAAAGTGATCCAGTGGGATCTCGTGTAGATAAGCAGTGACAGGAAGTGTCCTAGTCGGTCTCTGTCTACGTGTTTCGTCGCAAGCTGGGCTTTATCAAGACTTATTCTAGTCTGTCACTGAACTTCTTTTTAAATAGGCCTCCCATGTTTCTGATTGGTGGTTCAATTGTCATTGTTAAGGTGGTGTTAAAACAACATAACGGGGGCATCCGGGCGGCGGCCATCTTGCAGGTCGCACTGAGCTTCAGCTCTTCAAGTTCTCTCTATTGTTTCTCAACTTAACTTTACATTTTTAGCAATACCTTTGCTAAAATAGTCGAGAGGCTTGCCTGAAGAGGTCTGCATTCCAGATATAGGGTTTTGGATAGCGACCGGGCTTACATGCCCTCAGTACCGGACTTATCATTGTGAGGCCTTCCCATACAATAGAAGCCTCAGCCTGCCACCACAACTAGCTGTGCCTTAAGTGCGCAGTCTCAACCTACTATGGCTGTAACCCAAGAGGAAATCCTCTCAACTATGCAAAAATGCTTAGTGGTGTTTGAGCTAGAGATGGTGGCTAAGTTTGAAAGCTTCTCATGTCTAGCTAAGACTATGGTGATACAGTGTAATACTTTCAGAGCGGAAGTAGAGGGAGATGCCATCTCATCTATGTTAGGAGTGCATCTACCTATATGTCTTGGGTAAACAACGGCAGAAGATCACCTGGAACCTAACCCACCGGTCTCTTTTGTCAGTACTCGCATGCTGAGCAATGACCCTGAGGGCACGACTGGCCCTCTATTCCGTGAGGACAGATCCATATGCAAGGGTGAAGGAGCTTACATGGGAGACGCAGCCCTGAATGCATGTGGGAATCACGGGGATCAACAGCCGAACGGGACATCACCCCCTGCGGAGCGGAGAAGATGTCTATCAGAAATGCTGCCCCTCCTGTCGCTGCAGTCTGCCTCCCTGCATTACCTACTTCAATGGTGAGAGTTTCACTGCTCTGCTTTACTTGCTGGGGCCAGGCGCTACTAGGGATCGCATTTAGCTTGGCCGTTAGATCTGCACTTTGCTTGGAAGGTCCCCGAGACATGCAAGTCAGCCCTCCCAAAAGAACTGGTGTCGGCTAAGAGATTGAATAAACTGGTATACTTATGGCTTCCAGCATTGGGAGTTATCACTTTGTTTAGACTCGGACTCTTGCAATTTTTCAGAGAAGTATAACCATAATTGCTTCCGCTGTAAGATATACACCCTTCCTTAAAGTTAGCGAGATTAAACCCATGATTATTTATGCCAGTATTTCCAGGTTCTGGTTATGTGCATGATGTTGTTATTTTTAATGACAGATGTCCAAATCTGGGAAGTGCATATGATTAGGTCTATTTCCTAAATGTTTGTAGACGTTCCCCTTTTATGTGTTAATGTACTAAATTTATATAGATACTTAAAATTTCACTCCTTTAGACTCTGAAAACAGCATTTGTTCCCTATGTTGGGTTGGTCCTCACTGATTAACATATATTTTTCTATTTCACAGTCATTGTTATTCCAAGACTCATTAACCTCAATAGCTTATCTTGTTATGTTTATTTCAAGGTCCAAAAGAGACCGTGTGTTGCATTAGAGTACCTCAAACAAGCCATCTTGCTCCCATGTGTCCATGAGTGGCCTGTTGAGCATTGTAGAGGTGTTTTTATTTATTGACTATAAAATATAAAACTGAAGTTTCAGAGGCTCATACTATATTATTTACCTGAAATTATGTATATTTTGCCATTTACTTACTGTTGTATTATATTCTATGCGAAATATGGTATTTATTTCTGTCTGTTTATCGCTATGCAAAACCTCAATAAAAAGATTTATTATAAAAATAAATAAATAAACACAACATAACGGACATGTCAGAATGTCAAACTTTTCAATACAAAGTGGAAATTGGAAAATGCATTATACAAAAGTCCGGATTTATATATAATTATATGCACAATCTTTATATTCCTTATTTTTCCTTGGTTTGAAATAGAATGTACACAAAAAGGACTTAAACATACATTGCTAAAAATATAAAGTGCTTAGTTAAATCACATTTATATAGTAAAAAACATAAGGTAAATATGAGTAATTATCAAAAGGTCCAAGAAAAATGTATCAAACTATACGATTTCTTCAACGAGAGGGTTAAAATGCCTCTTTAATTATCATAATAAATAAAGAGAGATCGAACTCGGAATTTATACCTGATCTACCTCTTTAAAATGGGTGGAGGTCACTGTTCCTAGTGGTAGATGCGGACAACTTTATCCATTATAGAAGTTGCCATTTGGGACGATGGAAGGATAATATCCCTAAGGAACAGTACATACGTATAAAAAGGAATTGTTCAAAAACTACGGACTATCAGAAACAAATAGAAATCCTTAAAAAAAAAAGTTCAGAGAGAGGTTACAATCCAGAAATTATGTCAAAAGCAAAATTGGAAGTAGAAAAAATAGACAGGAAAAGTCTTCGGACATATAAAGACAAAAATAAAAATCTAAATATGGAGATGGTACCAAAATTGAAGTTCCATTTATCGCTGATTTTAATATGGATAATGTTTTAATTAAAAAAAACAAAAACATTGGCACCTTATCCAAACTGATCATGTGATAGGAGAAAAGATTCCAGACCATCTAAATATAATTTATAGAAGAGCTAGGAACATAAAAAGCATGCTAGCTCCAAGTGAAATGAAAGAAGTCAAAAAATATGAAACAAACGAACTTGGTGGGTAAAAGGATTTTTCCCATGTTTTGGATGTAGGGCTTGTAAACACAGTAACAAAATGAAAGACATTCAATCTACTACTAATAAATTTAATCTCAGCATTAAAGACACAATCAGATGCCAAGATAGATATGTAATTTATTTCATTGAGTGTTCTTGCAAACTATTTTACATCGGAGAAACGACAAGGACACTGCAAGAGAGGATTAGGGAACACCTCTCCTGTATAGATAGAGGGAATATGGACACTCATCTTTATACCCATTTTAGAGAGGTTCATGACAATAATGTAAAGCATTTTAAATACTGGGGTGTGATGAAATTAAAACCTAATTGGAGAGGGGGGTAATATGGAACAGCACCTCCTAAAAATGGACACCTACACACCCCTGTTAAAATGTCAAGTTTCTGTGATGTAAAAAAAATTAGACAAAGATAAATCATTTCAGAACTTTTTGCACCTTTAATGTCAACTATAAACTGTACAACTCAATTGCAAAACAAACTGAAATATTTAAGGTGGAGGGAAGTAAACAAAAAAATCTAAAATGTGGTTGCATAAGTGTGCACACCCTCTTATAACTGGGGATGTAGCTGTGTTCAGAATTAAGCAATCACATTCAAAATCATGTTAAATAGGAGTCAGTACACACCTGTCATCATTTAAAGTGCCTCTGATTAACCCAAAATAAAGTTCAGCTGCTCTAGTTGTTTTTTCCTGAAATTTACTTAGTCGCATCCTACAGAAAAAGCCATGGTCCGCAGAGAGCTTCTAAAGCATCAGAGGGATCTCATTGTTAAAAGGTATCAGTCAGGAGAACGGTACAAAAGAATTTCCAAGGCATTAGATATACCATGCAACACAGTGAAGACAGTCATCATCAAGTGAAGAAAATATGGCACAACAGTGACAGTACCAAGAACTGGATGTCCCTCCAAAATTGATGAAAAGACGAGAAGAAAACTGGTCTGGGAGGCTACCAAGAGGCCTACAGCAACATTAAAGGGGCTGTAGGAATATTTGGCAAGTACTGGCTGTGTAGTACAACTATCTCCCGTATTCTTCATATGTTTGGGGTAGACGGCAAGACGGAAGCCTTTTCTTACGAAGAAAAACATCCAAGCCCAGATAAATTTAGCAAAAACACATCTGAAGTCTCTCAAAAGCATGTAAGAAAAGGTGTTATGGTCTGATGAAACCAAGGTTGAACTTTTTGGCCATAATTCCAAAAGATATGTTTGGCGCAAAAACACTGCATATCGCCAAAAGAACACCATATCCACAGTGAAACGTGGTGGTGGTAGCATCATGCTTTGGGTCTGTTTTTATTCAGCTGAAACTGGGGCCTTATTCAAGGTAGAGGGAATAATGAACAGTTCTAAAAAAAATTAGCTTTTTATATATATATATATATATATATATATATATATATTTCTCTTTTTTTAAGTGTGGTTTGTTTTTTGTTTTTAAATGGCATTTTAACCCTCTCGTCGAAGATGATACATTTTTCTTGGACTTTTTGATAAATAGTCATGTTGATCTTATGTTTTTTACTATATAAATGTGATTTAACCAAGCACTTTATATTTTTAGCAATGTATGTTTAAGTCCTTTTGTGTACATGCTGTTTCCAACCAACGAAAAAAGAGCAATATAAAGATTGTGCATATAATTATATATAAATCTGGACTTTTGTATAATGCATTTTATAATTTCCACCTTATATTGAAAAGTTTGACATTCTGACACGTCTGTTATGTTTTAATACCACCTTAACAATGACAATTGAACCACCAATCAGAAACATGGGAGGCCTATTTAAATGGAAGTTCAGTGACACATATGTCTTGATAAAGCCCAGCTTGGGGCGAAACACAGAGACCGACTAGGACACTTCCTGTCACTGCTTTTCTACTCAAGATCCCACTGGATCACTTTACTGCCCACCCTGTGGAGTTTTTACAAATAACGGAGGGAGGCGATCTACACGAACATCTTGGATGAATTGAAGTACAAGGAGATCCCATCATACCTCCTGATACAGAGGTTTTTTCATCTTTATATCCAACTGTAGCGCTACAGAAATGCCGGAGACACCATCAACATTTAACCCCACGTGACGTCAGACAATTGATTGTGATTGCCCACACAGTGGTTGTAACCTTACAATCCTCCTGGATGCGGACAGAGCCGCAGACATGATTCAAACAACTAACTGCATCCCTGTGATCTACTATCCAAAGTTAAGGTATTGCTATACCAGTGGCATTGTCCGCTAAAATACAGACATCATCTGTTATTAGTGATCGATCCTTTATTAGAGCTTGAGATACAGTATATACGCCTACTTTATTGGAAAGACTTTGGCTTTTTATCATAGATTCAGTTTGTAATGGGTTAATGTACAGATAGATTTACCCTTTTTTTCCTACCACTTTACTCCTGTAAGTGGGTTAGACCAGATACTGTTATTTTATAGTTCTTTTATTCACTCAGGTAGACGTCCCACCACATTTTATATCATTTTGTGTCGTTCTTGTACATATTAAATTGTATCAGTTTATCAACATAAGATTTCTCCAGCCTATGATTCATTTTTATATTTTTGCCTCCTAGTCTATCATTGATTAAACATCCTAAATATATAAATATCCCCTTTTTGTTCTGTGCTTTTTAGCGCTGCCTCTTTCTTTTTTAGCTTTGTTCCACTGGTTCTAATCAGAGGGGTTTAACTGAGGTCAGCAGGAATTTTTAGATCTTTAAAGGGACATTAAACACTTTGAGATGGTACTATAAAATGATAAATTGTATATAATAAAACAGCTCTGCAATATACTTTCATTATTTATTTTGTCCTCTTTGCCTGTAATTCCATTCTGAAATTGTGAGCTTTTCAGTTTCAGTTAGAAATGGAAGTGCAGAACTCTGTTAAATCCAGCACAACCATTGGCTGCACACTCTAGTGACCTATTTATAACTGACCCTAATTGGCCACAGCAGAGAAGGTAACACAAGTTACAACATGGCAGCTCCCAGTGTTTTATAGACACTAAAACTTTACACTTATTTTGTCACTTTTTAAACAACTAATGAAACTTTAAAAAATACATCTACATGTTAGTCATGGACTAATCTTTTCTTTGAATGCATCATTCTATCTAGCATGTATTTAGTGTTTAATGTCCCTTTAAGCTCTTGTCATCCTTTCTTCTAAACGTTTTTACTTCTATTATCAAATCTGCTTATTTCCTTTGATATTCTTTGTTAAAGAGATATCTAGGTAGGCATCTGGTGCACTATGTGGCAGGAAATAGTGCTGCCCTCTAGTGCTATTGCAAATGGATAACATTCTCGCAAAGCTGCTGCCATAACGTGCACCCTCCGGAACTTATCTCCATGCTTTTCAACAAAAGATACCAAGAGAACAGAAAAAATTGGTAATAGAAGTAAATTAGAACATTGTTTAAAATTGCATGCTCTGTATGAATCTTGAAAGAAAAAAAACTTTGGGGTTCGTATCCCTTTAAGAACTTTATAATAAACAGAACTTATACGATTTGGTAGCGTTTTTTTTTTTTTACAAAAGAGCGGATGACTGATCTAATAGTGGTTTATGTCACTGTGCAGGAGGACACTATGGAGGTGGAGGAGTTTTTGAAGGAGGCGGCTGTAATGAAAGAGATCAAACACCCTAACCTAGTGCAGCTGCTTGGTAGGTATAGCTAGGTTACATAATGGTGCGTACGGGCCCTGTGCAGAAGCCTTTCTGTGTATGTAATTAGGGATGTTTATTCCTTTGTCTGCCAGGCGTCTGCACCCTGGAGCCCCCATTTTACATTGTAACTGAATATATGAATTATGGGAATTTGCTGGACTATTTGCGAGAATGTAACCGGGAGGAGGTGACGGCAGTGGTGCTGCTTTACATGGCTACGCAGATTTCTTCTGCCATGGAATATTTGGAGAGAAAAAACTTTATCCATCGGTGAGTGGCTTGTTGATCTTTTTGTAAATATAAACTGGTGTGTTTAGAAATAGGGCCTTTTATGTGGTCGCCTATTGGTTGCTTAAGAGCTATTAGAGACTAAATGCTATAAACCACTTACTAGTTAACCTCACCTGTGTTATTCTTTCCTTGTAAACTGTGCGCAGGTTAAGCAAGGGTAAGTAATACTGGACATAAAAAGATTTAAACACATAGTCAGCTCTGGGTTAGGAATACACTGCCAGTCCTTTGCTGAAGATGGCCGCTTAATGGCAGCTATGCTCCGATTGGCTGTGTTCAGCTCCAGACCTGTAATACGTTGCCAGCCTAGTGCTGACTATACTTATGCATTTAACTGATTTTCTGGGGAAATGAACATCTTTTTCCCACAATAGCATAGTAATGTAATGCCCTAGCACATTATCTCCTTGTAAGGATTTGTGTTGCAAACACTGCGTTGCCGATCCTTTTTCAATGTAAACTGCATAAGAGTTTTCCACATGACTTTCCAATTGAAATGCAACATTTCACTAATATTGTCCAACAAAAAAATTAACATTGTGATGTGCAGTAACATTTTGCAAAGTACCTGAAGTTTCTGAATCACCATTGAAATGTGAGCCAACGTGGTGAGGCTATAAAAAAAAATCGGTCTTTGACCATACTGCAGAAACAGAACTGAACCCAGCAATAAAGGCATGTGTATACTGGGTAAGGAACGTGCAGTTACCTCTAAGAGTTCCTTGGCCCTTCCCCAAGCAGAAAATGCTGTGATCTGAGATGTTATCAAAGAAAATGTAGCATGTCCGCTTTACAACGGTTCCCCATATCAGACTGTTTTCTTCAAACAGCACTGTGCTCTGGCTGCATTGTTTAAGTTTTCCTTAACAAAGCGCTGTTTGTAGAGAACAATATGAAGCAGCACTGCATTGATTGATGTGTGGCTCTCAGGGATATTTTCAACCCTGCCCTCTAGTCCTTCCCAGTCTGCAAAGCTGTGACTCCTAAATGTAAGACATTCTTGTGAGCATTGCACCTTTTTTATTACTATACTTTTACCTTATAATTATGTGATGTTAGACCAATAATAAAGGAAACCAATTTAGTCAAGAGACATTTTAAAAATGTAACAATTTTTTTTTTCTCTGCAGCTAATTTGCAATGCAATTTTCAACTGCTTTAATGTATTAATATATTATAAAACGTAAGAAATTGCTATTCCCCAGTTAATCAACGCATTGCAATTGAGCTGGGGTTTTAGTGTAACCTCCTACTTTTAAAAGGACCTGCAGAAAAAGTTTGAATAAAACCAATTTCATTGCAGAAAGTGAAAAAGTATTGTACTTCTGGGGTGATCTCTATAAACCTCCTGGAGTATGAGACAAAACGGTTTAGGTTTCAAGACCATAATTATGCAATTGTCTAATTTTTCTATTTTTTGTTTTGTTTTTTTGAGGATCACATTTTGCAGCATTTTTGTTTCTTCTGTTTTAGGGATCTGGCAGCAAGGAACTGCCTAGTAGGAGAAAATCATGTGGTTAAAGTGGCAGATTTTGGTCTGAGTCGCTTGATGACAGGAGACACGTATACAGCTCATGCTGGCGCCAAATTCCCCATCAAATGGACAGCTCCGGAGAGCCTTGCGTATAACACCTTCTCTATCAAGTCTGATGTCTGGGGTAAGAATAACGGGGGTATCTGCCACATTAGAAACTTTTAAAAGGACACTCAAGTCAAAATAAACTTTTATGATTCAGAAAGAGCAGCAGTTTTAAGACGCTTTCCAATTGACTTCCATTATCAATTTTGCAGTCTTTTTATATTCACACTTTCTGGGGAACAAGATTCTACTGAGCATGTGCACAAGCTCACAGGGTATACGTATACTAGTCTGTGATTGGCTGATGTCTGTCACATGATACACGGGGTCCTGGAAAATGGGATAAAAAATAAATTTGTCAGAAAAAAAATCTACTGCTTATTTGAAATTCAGAGTAGGTGTTAAATCATTGTCTTTTTATTATATACGTATTAATTATCTAATTCTACTGTATTAAGTGGTTTCCTATTTTGACTGGAATATCCCTTAAGATGCTCATTCAAGAAAAACTATGTAAACAGGAAGGTGCTAAAGAAATCACGCTCCCATTGGGTGTTGGGACAGAGGGTTACTAAAATGTTAATTTTCACATGTGCTTAGAGTATACAGACGGATAAGATAAAGGAATGTTTGTGTTTAAATTGAATGTACATTTTGATGCTAACGTGCCTGGTTTTTAAAAATTCGATTAAAAACAGGGGCACTTTTAATTCATCAAAATTTACATTTCACTTGTGTTGTGAAAAAAACCTTACCTTTTAAACTTGACAGCCGCTCCAGCTTCCTCCACCCATCACAAAGCCTCTTCCTGGGTCTAAAATGAGGAATCCGGCTTCCTCCAATCACAGCATTGAATCAGAGACAGATTCCCGGGGGGGGGGGGGAGGCGTGATTGGAGGATGACCCATCCATCATTTCTGACATCAGAAATGGCTTGTGACAACCGGAGGAAGCTGGAGCAGCTGTCATGTTTAAAAGGTAAGTATTTTTTCACAACAGAAATGAAATGTACATTTTGATGAATTAAAGTGCCCCTGTTTTTAATAAATTTTTTATAAACCAGGCACTTTAGCATCAAAATTTACATTCACTTTAAAGAGTGATAACATTATCTCCCTACCAGCTCAACCCATGTGATGGGGTTGTGGTTTCAATCTGAAACAACTTTTTTCATTTATAACAATAAATAAAAAGGAGGAATTTCCCATCATTTGAAACTATGCAGCTTGTATAACAAGCAATTAAGACATTAAGGGAAAACAGATTGTGTAGTGCCATATCCCTTTAGTTGCTAATGTAAAAGGAATACAGTTAATAGCCCAGGGATACAGACGTTTTCCAGACAGAAAGCCCACAGTGCATTTAGATGCCGCCACCTAAGTGCTCCCCAAAACGCAATGAGTTTGTGCCCTGTCAATTGTACGCCATAAAATAAAATATCATGCAGGATTGTTGTCCTAAAATATAATCCCTATATTATTCCATTTCAAGGTAAAGCACCCTTTTGCCTAAATTCTCATATATATTTTTTCTCGTGTATACAACTGACGCCGCTAGTCCTGCAAATAGGAGCACACTGTATAGATTTCATGTGCACACTACAGGGAGTGCAGAATTATTAGGCAAATGAGTATTTTGACCACATCATCCTCTTTATGCATGTTGTCTTACTCCAAGCTGTATAGGCTCGAAAGCCTACTACCAATTAAGCATATTAGGTGATGTGCATCTCTGTAATGAGAAGGGGTGTGGTCTAATGACATCAACACCCTATATCAGGTGTGCATAATTATTAGGCAACTTCCTTTCCTTTGGCAAAATGGGTCAAAAGAAGGACTTGACAGGCTCAGAAAAGTCAAAAATAGTGAGATATCTTGCAGAGGGATGCAGCACTCTTAAAATTGCAAAGCTTCTGAAGCGTGATCATCGAACAATCAAGCGTTTCATTCAAAATAGTCAACAGGGTCGCAAGAAGCGTGTGGAAAAACCAAGGCACAAAATAACTGCCCATGAACTGAGAAAAGTCAAGCGTGCAGCTGCCAAGATGCCACCAGTTTGGCCATATTTCAGAGCTGCAACATCACTGGAGTGCCCAAAAGCACAAGGTGTGCAATACTCAGAGACATGGCCAAGGTAAGAAAGGCTGAAAGACGACCACCACTGAACAAGACACACAAGCTGAAACGTCAAGACTGGGCCAAGAAATATCTCAAGACTGATTTTTCTAAGGTTTTATGGACTGATGAAATGAGAGTGAGTCTTGATGGGCCAGATGGATGGGCCCGTGGCTGGATTGGTAAAGGGCAGAGAGCTCCAGTGCGACTCAGACGCCAGCAAGGTGGAGGTGGAGTACTGGTTTGGGCTGGTATCATCAAAGATGAGCTTGTGGGGCCTTTTCGGGTTGAGGATGGAGTCAAGCTCAACTCCCAGTCCTACTGCCAGTTTCTGGAAGACACCTTCTTCAAGCAGTGGTACAGGAAGAAGTCTGCATCCTTCAAGAAAAACATGATTTTCATGCAGGACAATGCTCCATCACACGCGTCCAAGTACTCCACAGTGTGGCTGGCAAGAAAGGGTATAAAAGAAGAAAATCTAATGACATGGCCTCCTTTTTCACCTGATCTGAACCCCATTGAGAACCTGTGGTCCATCATCAAATGTGAGATTTACAAGGAGGGAAAACAGTACACCTCTCTGAACAGTGTCTGGGAGGCTGTGGTTGCTGCTGCACGCAATGTTGATGGTGAACAGATCAAAACACTGACAGAATCCATGGATGGCAGGCTTTTGAGTATCCTTGCAAAGAAAGGTGGCTATATTGGTCACTGATTTGTTTTTGTTTTGTTTTTGAATGTCAGAAATGTATATTTGTGAATGTTGAGATGTTATATTGGTTTCACTGGTAAAAATAAATAATTGAAATGGGTATATATTTGTTTTTTGTTAAGTTGCCTAATAATTATGCACAGTAATAGTCACCTGCACACACAGATATCCCCCTAAAATAGCTATAACTAAAAACAAACTAAAAACTACTTCCAAAACTATTCAGCTTTGATATTAATGAGTTTTTTGGGTTCATTTGAGAACATGGTGGTTGTTCAATAATAAAATTAATCCTCAAAAATACAACTTGCCTAATAATTCTGCACTCCCTGTATAGATTTCATGCGCACGCTATATAGATTTCATGCGCACGCTATATAGATTTCATGCGCACGCTATATAGATTTCATGCGCACGCTATATAGATTTCATGCGCACGCTATATAGATTTCATGCGCACGCTATATAGATTTCATGCGCACGCTATATAGATTTCATGCGCACGCTATATAGATTTCATGCGCACGCTATATAGATTTAATGCGCACGCTATATAGATTTCATGCGCACGCTATAGATTTCACGTGCACGCTATAGATTTCATGCGCTTACAGAAGGTGGGATAGAGACAAATCACACTGAATCGATCAAATCAAATTGTTACATATTTTTAGCAATGTAACATTTAAAAATGGAGAGCTAGGATTTAGTACAAATATATACATCTTCCATTCAGAATAACCCAACTGCTTAGAGAGACATGCAGCTCAATTTTTTTTTCTTTCATGATTCAGATAAAGCAAGCGATTTTAAACAAATTTCCAATTTACTTCTTTTGTTCTAATTTGCTTCATTCTCTTGGTATCCTTTGTGAAAGGAGCGTCAATGCACCATTGAGAGCTAGCTGAATGCGTTCAATGAGCCAATAACATGAAGCATATATACAGTATATGCAGCTACCAATCGGCAGCACCTGAGCCTACCTATGTATTCTTTTCAACAAAGGATACAAAGAGAATTAGATAACTAAATTAAAAAGTTGTTTAAAATTATATTCTCTATCTCAACCTTGAAAGAAAAATGTGGAGTTCCATGTCCCTGTAATATAAAGAACTTATAATGACACTGACCCTCTCACATATTCCGCCTTCATATGTCTAATTTATTTATTGGTTTTAGAATGTTATTATGTGCCTTTTGTTTTTTGTTGTTTATTTTTGTTTTTTATATGAACAAATAGGTCAGTTTTCTCACTTAAAGGGACAGTCTAGGCCAAAATAAACTTTCAGGATTCAGATAGAGCATGTAATTTTAAACAATTTTCCAATTTACTTTTATCACCAATTTCTCTTGTTAAGTGTATCCAGTCCACGGATCATCCATTACTTGTGGGATATTCTCCTTCCCCAACAGGAAGTTGCAAGAGGATCACCCACAGCAGAGCTGCTATATAGCTCCTCCCCTAACTGCCATACCCAGTCATTCTCTTGCAACTCTCAACAAAGATGGACGTAGTAAGAGGAGAGTGGTGTATTATAGTTAGTTTCTTAACTTCAATCAAAAGTTTATTTTTAAATGGTACCGGAGTGTACTGTTTTATCAAAGGCAGCATTAGAAGAAGAATCTGCCTGTGATTTCTATGATCTTAGCAGAAGTAACTAAGATCCATTGCCGTTCTCACATATTCTTAGGAGTGAGGTAACTTCAGAGAGGGAATGGCGTGCAGGTTTTCCTGCAATAAGGTATGTGCAGTAAACATATTTCTAGGGATGGAACTTGCTAGAAAAATGCTGCTGATACCGGATTAATGTAAGTTAACCCTAAATGCAGTGATTTAATAGCGACTGGTATCAGGCTTATTAACAGAGATACATACTCTTATAAAAGTGTAATATAAAACGTTTGCTGGCATGTTTAATCGTTTTTATATATGCTTTGGTGATAAAGCTTATTGGGGCCTAGTTTTTTCCACATGGCTGGCTTTATTTTTGCTAGAAAGTTTCCTGAGGCTTTTCCACTGTTATAGTATAAAAGTTACAGTTGGTTCAGTTAAAATTACAAACTGTGACATTCAGCTTCACTCAGCAGTCCCCTGCATGTTATAGGACATCTCTGATGGGCTCAAAAGGCTTCAAAAGTAAGAGCTGTGGCAGTTGTTATGACTGTTTAAAAAACATATTTTTCGTTTTGTTAATCTGTTTTTTGTATTAAGGGGTTAATCATCCATTTGCAAATGGGTGCAATGCTCTGCTTACTTGTTACATACACTGTAAAAACTTCGTTAGTGTAACTGCCTTTTTTTCACTGTTATTTCAAATTTTGCCAAAATTTGTTTCTCTTAAAGGCACAGTAACGTTTTTTATATTGCTTGTTAACTTTGTTTAAAGTGTTTTCCAATCTTGCTAGTCTCATTGCTAGTCTGTACAAACATGTCTGACACAGAGGAAACTACTTGCTCATTATGTTTAAAAGCCATGGTGGAGCCCCATAGGAGATTGTGTACTAAATGTATTGATTTCACCTTAATCAGTAAAGATCAGTCTTTATCTATAAAAGAATTGTCACCAGAGGGGTCTGTCGAGGGGGAAGTTATGCCGACTATCTCTCCCCACGTGTCGGACCCTTCGCCTCCCGCTCGAGGGACGCACGCTAATATGGCGCCAAGTACATCAGGGATGCCCATAGCGATTACTTTGCAGGACATGGCTGCAATCATGAATAATACCCTGTCACAGGTATTAGCCAGATTGCCTGAATTGAGAGGCAAGCGCGATAGCTCTAGGGTTAGACGAAATACAGAGCGCGTAAGAGCCATGTCTGATACTGCGTCACAATATGCAGAACCTGAGGACGGAGAGCTTCAGTCTGTGGGTGACGTCTCTGAATCGGGGAGACCTGATTCAGAGATTTCTCATTTTAAATTTAAGCTTGAGAACCTCCGTGTGTTACTTGGGGAGGTATTAGCTGCTCTGAATGACTGTGACACAATTGCAGTCCCAGAGAAATTGTGTAGGCTGGATGAATACTATGCAGTGCCGGTGAGTACTGATGTTTTTCCAATACCTAAAAGGCTTACAGAAATTATTAGTAAGGAGTGGGATAGACCCGGTGTGCCCTTTTCCCCACCTCCTATATTTAGAAAAATGTTTCCAATAGATGCCACTACACGGGACTTATGGCAGACAGTACCTAAGGTGGAGGGAGCAGTTTCTACTTTAGCAAAGCGTACCACTATCCCGGTTGAGGACAGTTGTGCTTTTTCAGATCCAATGGATAAAAAATTAGAGGGTTACCTTAAGAAAATATTTATTCAACAAGGTTTTATTTTACAGCCCCTTGCATGCATTGCGCCTGTCACTGCTGCGGCGGCGGCGTTCTGGTTTGAGGCCCTGGAAGAGGCCATCCATACAGGTCCATTGACTGAAATTATTTACAAGCTTAGAACACTTAAGCTAGCTAACTCATTTGTTTCTGATGCCATTGTTCATTTGACTAAACTAACGGCTAAGAATTCCAGATTCGCCATCCAGGTGCGTAGGGCGCTATGACTTAAATCCTGGTCAGCTGATGTGACTTCAAAGTCTAAATTACTCAACATTCCTTTCAAGGGGCAGACCTTATTCGGGCCTGGTTTGAAAGAAATTATTGCTGACATTACTGGAGGTAAGGGTCATACCCTTCCTCAGGACAGGGCTAAATCAAGGGCCAAACAGTCTAATTTTAGTGCCTTTCGAAATTTCAAGGCAGGTGCAGGATCAGCTCCCTCTACTTCAAAACAAGAGGGAACTTTTCCTCAATCTAAGCAGGCCTGGAAACCTACCCAGTCCTGGAACAAGGGCAAGCAGGCCAGAAAGCCTGCTGCTGCCTCCAAGACAGCATGAAGGAGCGGCCCCCTATCCGACAACGGATCTAGTAGGGGGCAGACTCTCTCTGTTCGCCCAGGCGTGGGCAAGAGATGTTCAGGATCCCTGGGCGTTGGAGATCATATCTCAGGGATATCTTCTGGACTTCAAAGCTTCTCCCCCACAAGGGAGATTTCACCTTTCAAGATTATCTGCAAACCAGATAAAGAAAGAGGCATTCCTAAGCTGCGTGCAAGACCTCCTTGTAATGGGAGTGATCCATCCAGTTCCGCGGACGGAACAAGGACAGGGGTTTTATTCAAATCTGTTTGTGGTTCCCAAAAAAGAGGGAACCTTCAGACCAATTTTGGATCTAAAGATCCTAAACAAATTCCTCAGAGTTCCATCATTCAAGATGGAAACTATTCGAACCATTTTACCCATGATCCAAGAGTATCAGTACATGACCACAGTGGACTTAAAGGATGCCTACCTTCACATTCCGATCCACAAGAATCATCATCGGTTCCTGAGGTTTGCCTTTCTAGACAGGCATTACCAGTTTGTAGCTCTTCCATTCGGGTTGGCTACAGCCCCAAGAATTTTTACAAAGGTTCTGGGCTCACTTCTGGCGGTTCTAAGACCGCGAGGCATAGCGGTGGCTCCTTACCTAGACGACATCCTGATACAGACGTCAAGCTTTCAAATTGCCAAGTCTCATACAGAGATAGTTCTGGCATTTCTGAGGTCGCATGGGTGGAAAGTGAACGAAGAAAAGAGTTCTCTATCTCCTCTCACAAGGGTTTCCTTCCTAGGGACTCTGATAGATTCTATAGAAATTAAAATTTACCTGACGGAGTCCAGGTTATCAAAACTTCTATATGCTTGCCATGTTCTTCACTCCATTCCGCGCCCCACGGTGGCTCAGTGCATGGAAGAAATCGGCTTAATGGTAGCGGCGATGGACATAGTGCCATTTGCGCACCTGCATCTCAGACCGCTGCAATTATGCATGCTCAGTCAGTGGAATGGGGATTACACAGATTTGTCCCCTCTACTAAATCTGGATCAGGAAACCAGAGATTCTCTTCTCTGGTGGTTATCTCGGGTCCATCTGTCCAAAGGTATGACCTTTCGCAGGCCAGATTGGACCATTGTAACAACAGACGCCAGCCTTCTAGGTTGGGGTGCAGTCTGGAACTCCCTGAAGGCTCAGGGTTCATGGACTCAGGAGGAGAAACTCCTCCCAATAAATATTCTGGAGTTAAGAGCAATATTCAATGCTCTTCTAGCTTGGCCTCAGTTAGCAACACTGACGTTCATCAGATTTCAGTCGGACAACATCACGACTGTGGCTTACATCATCCATCAAGGGGGGACCAGGAGTTCCCTAGCGATGTCAGAAGTCTCCAAGATAATTCGCTGGGCAGAGACTCACTCTTGCCACCTATCAGCGATCCATATCCCAGGGGTAGAGAACTGGGAGGCGGATTTTCTAAGTCGTCAGACTTTTCATCCGGGGGAGTGGGAACTCCATCCGGAGGCGTTTGCTCAATTGGTTCTCTGTTGGGGCAAACCAGAACTGGATCTCATGGCGTCTCGCCAGAACGCCAAGCTTCCTTGTTACGGATCCAGGTCCAGGGACCCAGAAGCGGCACTGATAGATGCTCTAGCAGCGCCTTGGTTCTTCAACCTGGCCTATGTGTTTCAACCGTTTCCTCTGCTCCCTCGTCTGATTGCCAAAATCAAACAGGAGAGAGCATCGGTGATATTGATAGCGCCTGCGTGGCCACACAGGACCTGGTATGCAGACCTAGTGGACATGTCATCCTTTCCACCATGGACTCTGCCTCTGAGACAAGACCTTCTAATACAAGGTCCTTTCAATCATCCGAATCTACTTTCTCTGAGACTGACTGCATGGAGATTGAACGCTTGATCCTATCAAAGCGTGGCTTCTCCGAGTCAGTAATTGATACCTTAATACAGGCACGAAAGCCTGTCACCAGGAAAATTTACCACAAGATTTGGCGTAAATATCTTCATTGGTGTGAATCCAAGAATTACTCATGGAGTAGGGTTAGGATTCCTAGGATATTGTCCTTCCTCCAAGAGGGTTTGGAAAAAGGACTATCATCTAGTTCTTTAAAGGGACAGATTTCTGCTCTGTCTATTCTTTTACACAAGCGTCTGGCAGAAGTTCCAGACGTTCAGGCATTTTGTCAGGTTTTAGTTAGAATTAAGCCTGTGTTTAAACCTGTTGCTCCCCCATGGAGCTTAAACTTGGTTCTTAAAGTTCTTCAAGGGGTTCCGTTTGAACCCCTTCATTCTATTGATATTAAACTTCTATCATGGAAAGTTCTTTTTCTGATGGCTATTTCCTCGGCTCGAAGAGTCTCGGAGTTATCTGCCTTACATTGTGATTCTCCTTATCTGATCTTTCATTCAGATAAAGTAGTTCTGCGTACAAAACCTGGGTTTTTACCTAAGGTGGTTTCTAACAAGAATATCAATCAAGAGATTGTTGTTCCATCATTATGCCCTAATCCTTCTTCAAAGAAGGAACGTCTTTTGCATAATCTAGACGTAGTCCGTGCATTGAAGTTTTTACTTGCAGGCTACTAAAGATTTTCGCCAAACATCTCACCTGTTTGTTATTTACTCTGGACAGAGGAGAGGTCAAAAGGCCTCTGCAACCTCTTTCTTTTTGGCTTTGGAGTATAATCCGTTTAGCATATGAGACTGCTGGACAGCAGCCCCCTGAAAGAATTACAGCTCATTCTACTAGAGCTGTGGCTTCTACCTGGGCCTTTAAAAATGAGGCCTCTGTTGAACAGATTTGCAAGGCTGCGACTTGGTCTTCGCTTCATACCTTTTCAAAATTTTACAAATTTGATACTTTTGCTTCTTCGGAGTCTGTTTTTGGGAGAAAGGTTCTACAGGCAGTGGTTCCTTCCGTTTAAGTTCCTGCCTTGTCCCTCCCATCATCCGTGTACTTAAGCTTTGGTATTGGTATCCCACAAGTAATGGATGATCCGTGGACTGGATACACTTAACAAGAGAAAACATAATTTACGCTTACCTGATAAATTTATTTCTCTTGTAGTGTATCCAGTCCACGGCCCGCCCTGTCCTTTTAAGGCAGGTCTAAATTTTAATTAAACTTCAGTCACCACTGCACCCTATGGTTTCTCCTTTCTCGGCTTGTTTCGGTCGAATGACTGGATATGGCACTTAGGGGAGGAGCTATATAGCAGCTCTGCTGTGGGTGATCCTCTTGCAACTTCCTGTTGGGGAAGGAGAATATCCCACAAGTAATGGATGATCCGTGGACTGGATACACTACAAGAGAAATAAATTTATCAGGTAAGCATAAATTATGTTTTTGCTTTGTTCTCTTGGTATTCTTAGTTGAAAGCTTAACCTAGGAGGTTCACATGCTAATTTCTTAGACCTTGAAGCCCACCTCTTTCAGATTGCATTTTAACAGTTTTTCACCACTAGAGGGTGTTAGTTCACGTATTTCATATAGATAACACTGTGCTCGTGCACGAGAAGTTATCTGGGAGCTGGCACTGATTGGCTAGACTGCAAGTCTGTCAAAAGAACTGAAAAAGGGGCAGTTTGCAGAGGCTTAGATACAAGATAATCACAGAGGTAAAAAGTGTATTAATATAACAGTGCTGGTTATGCAAAACTGGGGAATGGATAATAAAGGGATTATCTATCTTTTAAAACAATAAAAATTCTGGTGTAGACTGTCCCTTTAATCTGCAGAATTATTGTCAGCAGAACATGAGTTTAAAAAAAAAAAACAGTCCTGCACAGGTTTTTAAAGCTCAGTGTTTGCTTTTACTAAAATCTGTGCATTTGCCTTAAAGGGGCAGTCTACTCCAATTGTTTTATTGTTTAAAAAGATAGATAATCCCTTTATTACCCATTCCACAGCTTTGCATAACCAACACAGTTATAGTAATATACCTCTGTGATTGCCTTGTAGCTAAGCCTCTGCAGACTGCCCCCTTATTTTAGTTCCTTTGACAGACTTGCATTTTAGCCAATCAGTGCTGACTAATAAATAACTTCACGGGAGTGAGCATAATTAATTTATATGACACGCATGAATTGGCATTATTTAGCTGTGAATAACTGTCAAAATGCACTAAGATAAGAGGCGGCCTTCACAGACTTAGGTAGGTTTATATGCTAATTTCTAGCTTTAGCTTTCAACAAAGAATACCAAGAGAACAAAGCATATTTGATGATAAAAGTAAATCGGATAGTTTTTAGCTTTCAACAAAGAATACCAAGAGGACAAAGCAAATTTTATGATAAAAGTAAATTGGATAGTTGTTTAACCCCTTAATGACCTGCTTCGTAGCTGTACATTGTTGGTCTTTCTAGCGGGGTTGCTTTTTTATAGAGCGGTCTCGCTATTTTAGGGAGCGGGAGGGAGGGTGTAATAGCAAAACCCATGCTATTAAAAGAAGACAAGCCCTTAACGACCAGCGACATACAAGGTCGTGGTCGTTAAAGGGTTAAAATTACATGCCCTATCTGAATTATTAAAGTTACATTTTGACTAGACTGTCCCTTTAATGTAGTACATCTATCCAGATCTGATTTTCTAATGTTTTTAAACCAATCTCATCATATTCTTACTACAAATCTGCAAGTGTTTGAAAATATTTTGTCTCCAAGCTGAGCTATTCCTTTGTGTGTTTCTTTACAGCTTTTGGGGTGCTGCTGTGGGAAATCGCAACCTATGGTATGTCCCCTTATCCTGGTATAGACCTTTCACAGGTGTACGACTTGTTGGAGAAGGGGTATCGTATGGAACAGCCAGAAGGGTGCCCACCAAAAGTTTATGAGCTGATGCGAGCATGTGAGTACACGCATATACATGTATTTAACCGGTCTGCAAGGGTTAAATACCTGTTTGTTAATATAATTTGTTTAATAATAATAAAATAGTTACTATTATACTTTATATAGCGCCAACATATTCCGCAGCGCTGTCCATGGTTACAATTTGTTTAAATTAAACAATGATACAAAACTTGTAACAGACAAGACGAAATTTGACAAACAAATAGAGGAGGAATTGAGGGTCCTATTCCTGTGGGAACTTACTATCTAGAAGGGTGGGGGGTGAGAAACAGGACGTGAGGACTGCAAGGGTGAGAATGATTTTAATACACAGATGAGGGCAATTATTCGATAAGTGAAATTAATTTGCAGTAACAGTTTCTCTTTAGCTTTTATTGTAGAAGAAACTCTCAATGGGCTTTCTGGTTCATACCTGACATCAAAATCTTTGTTTCAGGCTGGCAGTGGAATCCTGCAGAGAGACCTTCCTTTGCTGAGACACACCAAGCCTTTGAGACCATGTTCCATGATTCCAATATTAATGAAGGTAAAGTTGTGATTTGACTTGAAGGTCTTGACTATATAACATGATCATCTCCTAATCTGTAAAATATTAGTCCTTGAAACATTCTATTTTACTGATCATAGTTCTGTTCTAGAGGTTGCAGAGGAGTTGGGGCGCACTGCGGCATCCTCTTCATCAGCATCATATCAAAGTCGCCTCCCCATGTTGCCATCCAAATCCCGCACTTTGAAGAAAAAGGCAGAGAACAAGGAGAACATTGAGGGGACTGGAGATTCTTCAGATACCTCAACCTCCAGTACTGCACCAGGTAATTAGCTTATATAGCTTGCTTCTCTTTAACTAGAAAGCTTTGACTTATTATATCGGTGTAAAGCATAACGTTCTTGTATTGAAAATTTTAAATGTGAAGTCAAAATTTCTAGTGTTGGCCAATTAGGTTTACATGTTTTTGTTTAAATATTCTTTTCTTTTTCCCCCCCGTTCTTTAGGATTACTACGTGGTTCTCCTGGAGCCAGTAGCTCCCCAGCTCTTCCACGCAAGCAAAGAGACAAATCTCCAAGTAGCCTTCTGGGTGATACTAAGGAAACCACATTTACACGTGACCGCAAAGGAGGCTTTTTCAGTTCTTTTATGAAAAAGAAAAGCGCCCCACAGCCTCCCAAACGCAGCAGCTCTTTTCGTGAGATGGAGAACCAGCCTCACAAAAGGCCGGAGCTAACTGGAGAACTTAACTCTTTTCAGCAGCATGATTGTCTAGAGTCTCCGGCATCCCCTGGATCACAAAAGTGCTACGGTGGTCTATCCCAGCATAGCTTTCCAGAAGAAGATAACAATGGAGGAGTGAGTGGTGGCTGGACAAGCATATCTGGTTTCTTCACTCCTCGCCTAATAAAGAAGACATTTGGGCTGAGAACTGGAAAATCCAGTAGCAATGAGGAGCAAGCCAAGCCTTTCCCCAGGTCTAATTCCACCTCTTCTATGACTCCTGTGGTTCCTGACCTTGACAGAATGTCCATGACACTTCCTAGAAATTGCCACCGGACTAAAGTCCAGCTGGACCGTGCTGCTTCTGTTACATCTCAACCAGACGAAAGCCAACAAGATCGACCCAGGACTGCGCTGGAGACAGTGCCTCCCCAGCCGGTCAGGGAAAAGGTAAAGCCCAAAATGCTTCCACGAACAGGAGTAAGTGAGAGAAATGGTGGTCTGCGACCAGATGAGAGGTCATCTCCCAGCAAACATACTGGAGGTGCCACATCATCCTTTCCTACAGCAGCCCACAACCACAAAGTGCCCGTTCTCATATCCCCTTCACCAAGAAATGCACCTGCAGAGGTGCAACTGGTGGGAATGGACTCCTTAGGACACACCTTTAAACTGCTTCAAGAACATGGGACATCACATGCTTCAGAGAAAGACCGTCCCTCCCACCGGAGGCTAAAGCCAAAG